>NW_019101593.1:3635-6973 GCF_001856785.1 Myzus persicae
ACAAAACAAAATATATTTCTTCGATTAGGAACATTAGTAAAAATTGTGGATTACCTCTAACCACAGTTCCACAGTATATAATAATATTAAAATAACAAATTTAAATATAAACAAAACAAAACAAACTTTTTTGATAAAAACAGACAAAATTATGCACCACTTGTAAATAGTAAAACTATAGATAAAATAATGAAATACAAAACAAAATATATTTCTTCGATTAGGAACATTAGTAAAAATTGTGGATTACCTCTAACCACAGTTCCACAGTATATAATAATATTAAAATAACAAATTTAAATATAAACAAAACAAAACAAACTTTTTTGATAAAAACAGACAAAATTATGCACCACTTGTAAATAGTAAAACTATAGATAAAATAATGAAATACAAAACAAAATATATTTCTTCAATTAGGAACATCAGTAAAAATTGTGGATTACCTCTAACCACAGTTCCACAGTATATAATAATATTATTATAACAAATTAAAATAAAAACAAAACAAACTTTAGTGTTAAAGACAATCAAAATTATGCAACACTTGTACATAATAAAACTATAGATAAAATAATGAAATACAAGTTGAAATAAAAAATAAACAAAATTTTGTGGACTACTTGTGCAAAATTATACAATAGATAAAAATATTATAATAATACTTTTACTATTCTGTATGATATGACTTCATACACTCAGGGCATACAGCAGATTGACATTTTCCACACATGTATCTTGTTCTGGATGTACAATTTGCATCACAGCAGCGAGAAGCTTGGCCAGTTACTTTTTTTAATGGATAATGATCAATATTGTCATATCTTATTTCCAATGGAATAGACTTCTTACTTTTCCTTTTTTTTGGTGGGATTTTCTGGTCCACAGAGTTAGATTTTCTACCTCTTTTATTTGATTTTTGTAACTCCAACATAGTCCAAACTATTGAACCTTTAAAATTTAACAATGACATACTTCCATCGACACTTTTTCTATACAATATCCAACTGTTCACTATAGCCATGTTAGCTAAATGAAAAAAAATTCTAAGATACCACTTTCGATTTTTGAAGCCATGAGGATAGTGAGCTATCATCCTATCCATCATGTCCACTCCTCCCATAAAATTATTATATTCTTGAACGGCAAATGGTCGACTGATTTAAATTTTCTTTTTTTCTTTCCGGTCATATCTTTGAGTATAGTCTTCTGGTTGTAAAACAGCATAAGTTGAAATGGTATGAACTGCTTTAGTGTCTAGCCATCTTATAACAGTAATATTGTCGTCAGATGTTGCCATAGTACTCCATCCCCTTTGTAACAGTTTAGGATCTACTAAGTGTTAATCATCTTCATCATCATCTGAAGCACAGAAACTGGCATCAGAATCACTGGGTATATCAAAATCCAAGAAAAACGAAATATCCTTTTCCCTGAGACTCATATTTGCCTAGGAAAAAAAAAAAGAGAATATTAGAAAAATAATATACTAGACAATCAATATATTTATTTACTAATTTTCATTTCGTGTTATGCATGGTGGTATCATTTGATACCACATAGTAACTAGGCAATTAAAAATACATAACTACATTATTTTGCTTTGATCTTATTATAAATTAATTTGCCATGTAATTTCACATCATAAAAGTAATTTATTATAATGATACTTACCCAATTTAGTAATTTTTTCGAAGATATAAAAAAAATAAAATTGTAAGTTTTGAACATGCGAAAACCGTTGATTGATATGATTATTATTCGTATTACGATAACATTAGTGATAACACGACTATTCAGAACGTTTCGTAACGTTCCGCACTTCAGATTAAAACATCAATAACACTGCAGCGCTGCTTTCTCGATTTTATACAATTATTTTTATTTGGTGGTATCATATGATACCGTTGTGCATGAAGAGGTTAGGGTTCCAGATGCATGGTTTCTGTTCATATAGTTCAAGGAATTCCAAAATTAATTCGTTTGACCGCTCCATGTTTTTAGGTAAATTATTTAAAAAAAATAAATAATAATCAAAAAAACACTGGAAAAAATCACAAAATATACACAATATACGTACAAAATAGACACGAGCCACATGCGTCAGTGGGAACGCGTTGGATCGGTTTGACGAGCCGAGCAACGAGTGCAGCTCGTTTCCTTTGACTCGTGAAACAAAAACCGACATTTGCCGGATACACACGAGCCGCGCCACGAGCTCACGAGTCGCACCGAGCCTGGAGCCACACGTATCCCACGGCGCGTGTGATGTACCGAGTTATACCAAACCACGAGCCGCGCAACGAGCCACGCGCCGTGGGATCCCGCCTTTATGATATAAATTATAAATGATTAAATTACTAATATATAAATTAAATAAACGATAAAGTTACATGTAAAAATGTAGACAAATGTTTATAATTGATTACATAAATTAATAGAACTATTGTTCATAGACAATGACAACGAATAATATGAATGTATTGAATGAAAATATGTCATATGTACATACTATTATCTTTGTAAAAAGGTCATAATTACTTACGTATATAATAATAAAATTAAATACTAAATAATATAACATTATGTACCTAAATATTTTACGTATTTTTTGCTACAGTAATAAAACACCATCTGTATTTGTTTGACGCGAATTCCGGCTCAATTGAACACGGGTGTTAACTCGTCTTTATTACGGGCTGGGTGCTATCAATTTATTAAAGAAAATAATAATATGAAATTGAAAGCGGACTGTATAAATTTATTGTACTTAAACACTTGAATAATTCATAAACATATGATAAGAGATCTTAATAATTATGTTAGCCCTATCACATTGATTTAATAATAATATAAATAATAATAAGATAATCACACGACGTGATATTAATTAGAACTAATAATATATATATGTATGATGTAAACAACAACAATCGTTGAATGATGAAAATGATACAAATAATAAAACGGGTGGTACGTCTGACTTGGTCCGACTGTTCCCTGCACACCTGTTCCACCTGGACTGGCGTAGATGCACCAAACGACGTTGAACCAACACAAATTCCATCCACGAATTACAGCCGGGTACCTTCGATGATTGAAATCCGGAAGAATCAGAAGAGCCGCAACGGGTGCCCAAAGACGCGTATGCCAAATCGCCGAGCATATAACAATAATAATAATGCGGCGAAAGGTAGCGCGTATAATAATGAGGCACAACCGGACACGATAACGCGACGCCACAAACGCTCGGTAGATTCAATTCGCCGAACAAGTGACAAACAACAATGCGGCGAATAACGATGACGTGGAATAACGACTTCAAGCGACGGGCGACA
>NW_019101594.1:0-6938 GCF_001856785.1 Myzus persicae
CCATACAACAAAACGTGGTTACGGCCTACGGGAAACAAGCCAACCCCGCACAGCATACCCCGCCTATGTGGCGGAAACGTTTTGATAATACGGGTGACTTTGGGTCTAACATCATGTTGATAAGGGAAACGTTTCCATGTTTTTCGGAGGTTCAGACTTCAGATTATAGGGAAACAAAACTCCCATCAGCTGATCGAGTTTCGCTTCTATATTGTTCTATGGTAATACTGGCAACAGGTATTATAAAACAAACCATGACGTTTCTATAAATTGTCGCTTATGTTTACATACAGATATACAGTGTTTTTAAAAAATGTTTCTATTATATTATATACAGTTGAAATGCCTTATTAAAGGCTGTTATCGCAGTTTCTTGAATCTATTCAGATTCACTTTCCGTGTAAGTCCGTAGTCTAAAATATATATTTATGTTTGAAATATTTAATAAGTTTTAAAACCGCACTATATAGAACAAAATAATTACTTACATTTGTTAAGTTTTCATACTTTAATATGAATACTAAATCAAAATATCGTTTGAATACATATAGCTTGTGATTGTTTTAGTTTTTCCAAGCCATTACAAGCGTATTATATTTATTTGTATGCGTAGGTGTTATTATTACATTTACACAAATATTGTATATTATTAAGATGTGAAATATTATAAGTACTAATGTGCGTGAGTGTGACTGTTCGAGTAATTTGTTCTGTAATATTATATGAAATACGTGTTGTTTTCGTTTCTTGAATTCATATGTTAACATGAAAATTATGATAAATTTGCAAAAAAAATATATTTACCTATTTATTTATTTGTTTATGTATATTTTACTTATAACGTGCCCATTTAAAGAAATGTTTATGTTGCGCATTATAACAGCTGAGTCAGGAATTTTCGTAATTGTTTACTACGTGTACCTATTATTGAAATGGTTGAGAGAGATAGATGACGTCTAAAAAATGCACACATGATAAAAAAAAAAACAACAACAACAAAATCACGTTTAACACACAAAAGAACCTTCGAATTTTCATTTTACCCAGCCTCGTGGAAGTCATGCCAAACATTAACGATATGTTTGGAATATTAACAACAGTTACAATTTTATTAGAAACAACAAGTTTTTCCATTTCGAATTGTACCGTTGATAAACAAATATTTTTATTAGATCCTAGGAATCCACGCGGTATAGACTCTTTTGATCTTCATTCGTACAATTATCGTAAGCGTGCTTTGAATTTAATTCGAGTCTCGATAGTGGTATCCCTCGAAAAAAAAAAACAAATGTATTATTTCACTTGTGTGTTCACGCCGAGTTAAATAAAATGAAAATAAAAAGTGTTGCTGTAATCGTCAAAGAAACAAGGCTGCAGAGAATTGGCAAAGAAAAAGTAAAGAAATATCTACCTCTCGGAAATCTCAAAACTGTGGCCAAACACGATCTACCTATACTAGGCAAATCGAATTTACATCCTGCACAGGCGCATTGGTGCCACAATGTTTTCGGAATGCATTACCAGAGATAGCAAAGACATAATCCATCCCCCAGGGTGAATGTGGTTTTATTTATTTATTTCGGAGTCTCGGACAGACGCTTTCTGTATTAATAATAAATAAATAGATGAGGTGACGTTTTTTACGTGGATTTATTTTAATACATTTAGTCAGGTACTGATATACAATTTCCAGTTCATAATAAATTTTCATCAAGAAAATTTGTTGAGTACATTTAGGGGTTGTGTCTCATCGCGAGTATTACGCGTGTATACCTATAGACACTCTGCATCTGCCCGAACATTTTTGGTCGGTTCATTCAGTCGGTGGTTTTTCTTTTCAATTTTTATGTCAGTTTACTGTTAAATTTTATAGTCTTCAAAAGGAAAAGAGGAAAAGTCCTTTGGCTGCGTAACGCTCTTTTTATTAACTCAGTTCATGCGTTGTAACCGCGGTTATGATATCTACAAAAAGTCGTTTGCTGCCAACACGGCCGTAGCGGGTGACATCAAAAAGGCTTATCATTTTGTCACTACTCTTTTTCATATTGGATATGTGCCCACATCATCGGCCGAAATTCAACAGACTCATAAGAAAAGAAGTAATAGGTAATAGCCTATCCGTCTCGATAGCACAATAGTCAATTTCATTCCACCGCCGTTTTAGGTTGTTACATTTATATATACATGAACTTTTCGAAAGCAAACTCACACCCTGGCCAGACCGTGTTTGACGAGCATACTGTAATATATTATAGAAAAATAAAACTATTTAAATACCGATATTATGATATGCATCGAATTTCGTACAACAGACGGCTTGTCTAAATTTAAATTGAGCGTGAAAACGTTTGTAATATAAAATTGTTTTAATACAGTTATTTTTCTTCGGTAGTTAACAAGTTAACACCTCCGTAACTGATGCTGTCAGATTTAATAATATTTGATGAACTATCATTAGGTTCGTTCAAAATGAACTGCGCGAGTTTATTGACTATGCGTTTCAAAAGTTTTATTTATTTCATTATTTTTTATTCTTTCCGTATACGAGATATTCAATCATTGTCAGTTAGCGTGTAATTTTATTTTCATTTTTTATTTTAATAAATTAACTTTGATATTTAGTACTGAAAACAAAAAAAATAGTATATAATAAATGTCTGATCATACAACAATTTAAATAAATGCATCATTTGTATAAAATTGTATCCATTATTTCATCATTATTGTTTATTTATTATTATTGTTATTATTATTATTATTATTGTTATTATTATTNCATTGATTTATATCAATTGCATTTGGTCTTAAAATGCTGACACAGTATTTCATTCTGGGTATTTTGTATTAATTGTTTCGGTTTTTTTTTTGTTTTAGGTAAGTGTGGAATGTAAGACTTTCAATTCAGCTCCAACAATTCTTTCCAGGAGAAAAGTATGAATACCAAGGTTTATAATATGCATAAAGTTTCTTGGGTGCTCAAGTATTTATATTGTGATCTGTAAAGTTACAGAAATACATCACTACTAGCTTTGGAACGGCATTCCGTATTAAGTATTGCCGATAGTTTTGTGTGTGCATTGTAGAACTTAACATATTTGGCCCGTGGATTTCCGCGATATGCTGACTTATAAATACAGTTATATATTTACATGTAACGATAAATTTAAGGGACCGAGAAAATCATTATATATTTAATATACCCGATCATCGTTTCAAATGGATCTAAAAAAAATTATTTTAAATGAAATTATTGGTTTATTTGATGTCTGACTTTGTATCATAATTATGTACAAAAACATTATAATGTGAACTTATCTTACACAGCAGTAATGACTAAAAAAATAAACTTTTACTATACACTTAAATTATTTTCGTTTATTAACTGAGCCATGAATGTATATTGATTTTACGATGATCCGTTTTTGTTGTTTTTTGTGTCTGAAGACATTTTTATAGAAATATAAAAATACCATAGGAACACATTTATTTTGTAAGCATATTATTTTAGTTCTTATAGCAGTCTAAAAATATCGAGAAACATCACAAGTATAATTTCTTTATAAATGTTTGAAGTTCAAATGTTGATGAAATTGGATATTTAAACGAAAAATATCAGTTTTCTTCTAACAAAATGTATTTGATTTCATTGTTCAACCTTTTGTTATTACGTATATATTTTTATTTTCTAAACACAATGGAATTTCAAAAATATTTAGATTAGTTTTAAACAATTTTGATATTGACGTAGTTATGTACCTATAATATGTTGAATCAATAATATGATATAAAATTATAACAGAAACAAGTTATCACACAATTAATTGAAATTGTCTATAAATAAAACTAACATTCAGTTGAACAGATATAAAACCTATATTTAAAATTATGATTTGGGATATAGAAGTTGGCCAAGGTACAAAAAAACTATGTATTGTTATTTTATTGTATTATTTTAAATCGGAAGATCATTTTTTGCAAAATTAGTACGATTTGCTGGTAAGTAAAATAATCCCTTAAACCTAGACACAAATATCTTATCGTTCTAACAAACAAGGCGCATCAATAGTTGCCTTCAATTAGTCCATTAATAAAACAGCAATTAGAGATATTACAGAGTTCGAATAGTATTATATTATGTGAATGTTTTTGGCCAAAATTCATTAAATATAAATTAAAAAATATTCTTAGAAATGTTGGGTGACTGACTGTCTTTGTTCACAGCCGTGTTGATCGTTGATCATTTAATTCTAATTTAACACATTCATTCCTTTCATTAGGTATCCAATGACGAGTCCCACTTGAAATTTACAATACAGCAGATAAACTTCCCAGTTTTTTTTTTTTTTTTAGCATATAATTTGTTTTATTTGACATAAAGAAACACATCGTTTTAAAAACGAATTAAAGAAATATTATGTGGACATTATTTAGTTTTGATTTTTTCCAAAAATAATCAGTTTTAGTGCTTACTTATTTTATTTTTAAGGTATTGTTTTATAGTATTGGAATAAAAAGAGCTTTTGAAAACATTTTCCATATTTTTTGACACTATTGATATTATTCTGGTAAATTGATTTCATTGTTTCGCGAAACAAAAGTACGTGCCTGATCAATAGAAAAAAACACTTAAAAATAAACGGTACTTTAAACAACATTTCTTCGGCCTCTACTTTTGCACTTTTATACCATTTGCATTTAAAACAGACTTGACAATTTCTTCTGCACTCAATTTTGCAGAGGAACAAATAGCAGCCTCCAACTCGACGAAACATTGTAACCGATGTATACTCCATGTGCATGTCATATCCATAGCAGCTCATTTATCTGTACATCGTTTTGTTTAGGTCGATATTATATTATTATATCATATTCATATTACATGACCTATAAAATTTGTTAAATTATTTCGTAAATATGAATTTAATATTTTATTTGTATCTACATTCTACTTGTTTTTGTTTCCGCAATTGTATTTTGTATAAGAGCAAATAACCATGGACGTGGGTTCGAAAAAAAAAAAAGGCAAGGGTTAATTGTATACGTAGATGACAAACTGCTGACCACCGTGCTTTTCAGAAATAAAATGACAAACCCTTATCTGAAATAGACGATGGGTGACCGTAGAGTCTTTTCAATATATCGAATTCGCCTGTCTAGGTACGCTCAAAATTCACGGAGTACATTATAACCCCCCATTCCTCCGCTTCTCGTTCTTCGTTTTACTATGTGATGGAAACAATGCACCAATTATGTCAGAACTTTGTATATATGCCTTTTGCCTGCCCCTCCGCGTATACACTATTCACGAGTTTACACCGCCACTACCGCCCCTAAAACCACCACCAATAACGCCACTACTACTATACTATACTGCAGCCGCCGACGAAAGTTAATATCTCTCTAGTCCTGCGTACCCAACAGCAGATTGCCAACACCACAAATCACCCATTAGTCCGAAGTTAATATCGGAACCAGAGAAAGTCGAATATAAGTTTGTTGTGGGGTCTCGTACACAACAATTTCCGAGGGTGGGCAAGACGGACAGGAATATTATATATATATATATATATAAGTATACGCGGGGAAAATTTTCCCCGCCAGTCGTGTTTACACTACGTTGACTATATATAACGTTTCTATAGTGATAATTAGATCGGAAACATAAAACTGATAATAATTATCCGCCGCCGTGTGCACCGTGTATGCGTATTATACCATATAATACCTTGCACACTATACACGCACAGTTATCTTGCTCTCCAGACGACCTACCCTGATAAAAGGCCCGTGTAATAGTGACACGTGGATGATCACCCTTTTTAATCCACTAAACGGTCGTCGTCGTCGTCGGTCTCGCTAATGTGGTGCCATATTAGTTTTCGGCATATGTGAAATGTCAGTAGTCAGTGGCTGCGCTGTTGTTTTAGAAATACGCCGTCCAATATTTACATAGATATACGATAAATTCGAAACCGTATACATTTCTATGAATTATTTAGTGACCTTAATGGATACGTTTTCAGGATAGGAACTATAATTTTACTTTTTACATGATTATAGGGCTCTTCTTAATAATTGAGACCATTTTTATGAACGAGAGGTCATGTGTTCTAAAACGACGAGTTTGAAAATGCACAATATATGTTCGAATGATTATTTGTTTGAAATATAAAAAATATATATAGATGTATAAACAATTGTTTTTTTCTAATTATATTGTTGAAAAAAATAACAAAGTCATTACATACCTATAAACAATATTTGTATAAACGAATATATTATTATCAAGTTAAAAATGTATATTATATAGTATATAATACCTCATTAAATCTCTATATTATTTTATAACTACTATTTTTATATCATAAAACAATACTTTTGATTCTTTCGTATTATTTTCTTTGGACTTCTTCATTTTTTTTTTTTTAACATTCTGTTCCGTATAAACTGTGCATTTAAATTAAAGAATAATTTTTCTTAAAAAAATCTAAATATTTTATTATTAATTATGCCATGTATATTTTCTAATAAACCATCCTTTCGATGCATCATATTATCTGCCAGGCGCCTCGCGATGGCTCACTGTTTTCTGTATTGTTTCCTAGTTAAGTTATGCATTTACACCTAGATGTTTTGATACCAACCACTAGTATGATAATTTTATTTGATAAATATAAAATGTATTACAAATTTAATTAATCTGAAAATTACCAATTTAAGTGACTATGCCAAGATTCAATGATGTTATACTAGTGTGTGGCAATTCAGATTTGACCCGTTGAATCGCTGACCATTATGCATAATATTCTGCTGAATATAATGCTAATCTTATATGTGGGTTTTGTTCATAGAGTCTCACTTATTTCCCAGTGACACATGTATTAATTATTTAGGCAAAAATTTTTGAATCCTCTGAAACTTTTATTTTAATAGTGTAT
>NW_019101595.1:0-7071 GCF_001856785.1 Myzus persicae
TGACTAAAATTGACAAAATAATTTTGTGATATCAATAATAAGTATGAAATATGTTATATTATGAATAGTGAATACTAATTCAGAATAATAATACACACTAATCTATGTGTTAAATTGTCTAATATAATATATTTATAATAATAATTAAAAATGTATATATGAATTATTAAATTAATATTCTAATAATTAAAACTGGTACTTACGTAATAATCGTTAGCTCATTGCAGGTGTTCGTGTAAAAACAAAATTACATAAATAGTTTAGAGCATAAAGTATCGTGCCGCGTCCGTATACAATGTATACATGCAATAATCGTTATCGTAAGTTGACGACGACAAACAAAAATTGAAAAACAAAATAATTCCCAGAACAATAATAACGTTCGATTCCAATAAAATACTAAAAATAGTACGTTTGATTAGAGACGTCGGATCTATATGTCCCAACGGTCGAAGTGGTGAGGAAAGCGCTTATAAAAGAGTCAAATAATTTTTTGTCGGTTTATAGATGAAAAAAAAAAAATTTGCCGCCCTAGGCTACAGCTTAGTTAGCCTAATGGTAAATAGGCGCTGGATACACCCTCTAAATACTTTTTCTGTTTCCATGCAAACATTTTGACTAGACTAGGTCTCATGAGTGCCCCTCGATCCTTAATTTGTCCTAATTTACTGTCTTGAGTGTTTGAGATTAAATACTTCTTACATATTTCACACTCTACTAATCTATACATTTTCATAACTACAAATCCTGCTATATATATAGAAACATCTTCAATGTAGGCATTTAGTTTGATGAATGTTCCGTAATAGTCATGATCATTATTAGTAATAATATATTACTATTTTCTATTGCTATCATCTGTTGAACATTTTCAGTAGTAGTTAGTATTTTTGTGTTATCTAATATTGTGCAATTGCCGAGTTCAGATCCTATTATAGCATTATGAACAAGTAACCTTTTATATGCTGCTTGGAATTGCCGACTTGTGGGATTATTATTATACCCGCCCTTACCACGTATAGCACTGAAAAATGTTTCCAAATGATCTTGGCTTAACTTATATGTAATTAGAAAATGCATGTGACCCTTTGCTTGCAGAAGTTCAAATAGTTCCAAAGAAGAATATAAACCCATTAATATACCTCTAAATCCAGTTTTCCTTTTTGATTTAATAATTAGTGTTCCATCTAAGAACTTCAAGTTTTGTATATATTCTGATAATGAATGCGTGAATTCTTGATATTTTGTTAATGTGTCCTTTGTAATTGCATTATTATATGGGTTTTTTGAAAATAAACGTCTACTATTTAATATATCAAATGCATTATTTATCATTTTGCAGAATTTCGCTGTAGGACAACATCCTTCGAATTCAGGATCCTCATTTCATAGATAAGTTAATGCATCTCCCACACTGTCAGATAAAACTTGTGCTGCAAGTCTCACATTCATTTTTTCATTTTGAAATAAAATATGCCTCAATGTTAATTTTGTGGCTGCACGTAGTCCTTGTAATTTTTCTTTTTCGTATAATTTTACTAAATACTCCCATTTTATTAAATCACCATTTCCATCAATAATTACTTTTTTGTCCCCAAAAGCATTTCTCACCAATTTTATTATATGAGCAGCATCATAGAATGTAAATATTTTTTCGTTAGTAGCAGGATTTAGGATAAAGGGAGAGTTACCATCGAAGTTTGCACCTAATCCTGTGCACATACATGTATTTACAGTAGCTCCATCAAAAGTTATTGAACACAAATGAGCTCCAGTATCTGTTATCAGTTCAATTGCCTTACTTAAATATTACTTCGTTCTGCTCCTGTCAGACCATCGATCAAAAAATAACCTATGGGTAACTTCCAATAATCATTCATCCCAACCATCATAAATACATAGCATTTTTTGCTATTGGTATATCATCTGCATCATAAACTGCTTCTGTACCCATATTAATATGTCCATAAATATTTTGTTGTGGATCAACTTCAATCTGACGTTTGATGCACATCTCATCGACTACGAAATTACAGAACAAAGATTTGTTTGTAACTTTAACTTTTATGGTTTCAATAGCCTCAGAGGTGAAACCTGGATTTCCATCCACAACTGTATACCAGCGCCTTAAAGTGCGTGGATGAGGTAAAATGTTCCCAAATTCTTTCCGCATGTATAAATATGCCCTCGGAGAATAAAATTGTAAAGTTACAGTAAAAGTTCTTTGCAGAATGGTTGTTTCTTTCCAGCCAATGACTCTTTTAATAATTTAGAAAGGATGTCAGATCTCATTGCCTAGTAAAAAAATTACTAATTTAATATTTTAAAAAATGTATTTATTTCAACAATATTTCCAAAAACCAATAATAATAACACATTTATGCATGCAAAATACTTCACCATAATGTATTTTAATTAATTGGTATAATATCCTTTTGTTAGTTTGATACAGTGCGGGTACAGCCTCCTTTTAAGTCCGAATAAGTATGTACAAGTCATATGTAAAAAATAAAAAAACATAAAACATTTTGAGAATATTAAAAAAAAAATACGTCCAAGTCCTACAGCTGCAACATCTGATATCAAACACTTTTCTTTTAGTTGATTAATAATATCGGATAGAGTTTTGCATTTTTTTGTAGCCTCGTATTTTTTTGGTGAAATAACTTATTTTTACGACGAAGATTGAAAACTGAGTTTTTAACTATTGTCAAATTACGTTTCCTTCTCTTTGGTGTTATAAAGTCATCTTCATCCAAATCCCCAACTCTGGAAGAAGAGTGGAACTTTATTTTTATCATAAATCTTGAAAAAATAATTTATTAATGTCTTATGATATATAATAAAACACACAAGAATATTAAATTATTAACTAATAATAAATAGATTATACATGTTACGCATACTCTTTAGAATGAGGTGTAGTAAGTGAACATATTGGTGTCCGGGATAATACATGTATTCCTTCAATACTGAAAAATAGATCAAAGAATGAAAATAATATAATATAATATTAATAAATTACAATAAAACCGTATTTAAATGTACATACATTTCAGAGTGGGACAAAGTAGGTGGTGCCTGTCGCTACTGATTTGGCAACAACTCGTATCTGACATTTTTTTCAAAATTGACTTTTTGGTATCATTGGATTCGTATTTTCAAGGAGAATATAATTTAATTGAGGTTAGTTTAACGTATTATAATTTATTTCCCGCTAAAACTTGTTTGAGTGATACCACGTATCAAATATTTGATTTTAAAACCACGTAACTGCAAGACAGATATTATGTTACTAAAATAACAATACAATACTGCCGACTGTCTGCCGTTATAGGCATTAATGCCTTTTTAAACAATCTGTCGACTGCATTTTAAGTTAATAGGTAAGTACTATATTAATTGTATGTTTTATTTTCGAAATGATAGATTTCATAATAAAATAGTGTACACTGCATTACACTATGACATTCTATTTATTGTTGTTTTATGTATAATGCACCTAGATCAATATGACGTCGAAGAAACGAGCACATGCAATGGTCGATTTGGTTAAAAATCCTAGTCAACCTGCACAATATAATAAACTATTTGAAGATAATCCCCCTGTGAAAAGTGATGAGTTTATGACATCTTTTATTAAAGATAATGACATCAAAAATACTACAGTTAAAGGTAAAAATATTATTTTATTATCTACCCTCATAAAGTTTATACATTTTAGCATAATATTATATAGTTTAATTGAAGACAGAATACCTATTAATAATTTCTTTTTTTAGTTTCCTGTTTTAATGTAGACATTGAAGGATTTGAAACGTTTGACATTTTACAAAATGATACAGATAAAAGTAAAAACATTATTGTATTACATACTCTGATATTATTTATAAATTTTAGCATTATATAGAAATTAATTGAGGGCATTATATTTTTATTTTTAGTTTCTTGTTTGGATATAGACATTGATGCTATTGAAATGTTTGAAATTGAACAAACTGGTACAACTAGCAATAACTATGGTGATTGTAACACAATTAATATTTTACAAACAGCTGAGCTAACTGAAGGTAATGTTTTAACAAACAAAATTAAAATAACAATGACTATTGTATATTGTGTAGATAATGATTTATTTTTATTGTTAGTTTCTTACACAGATTTGAATGTAGATGATATTGAAATGAATAGTGATATTACAAATGATCCAAGTAATAAGAAAAATTTAAAGAAACGTCCTACTGCAATGGAGAATAGAATGTTTGGCCAAAATTATACTGGGTTTCGTAGATTGGGAAAAAATGTATTTCAAGATACTAATAGAGATTGTAGAAAAATCAAGCCTCGCTGTAATTCTACTGCTTGTATTAAATCAAAGGAATGCAATAAACTAACTGAGGAAGATAGATTGAATTTGTTTAATTGCTTTTGGGCAACAACTTGGGACGAAAAAAAGACATACATTATAAATTTAGTAACACAAGAAGATACCAAGAGAAAGACTACAGGAAAATATGAAGTAGAAAGTAGACGATCTTCATCATTTAAGTATCATTTAAGAGATATAAATGAAAAGAAAATTCGTGTTTGTAAAAAAATGTTTTTGGCAACATTAGATTTAAACGAATGGATGGTTCACAACTGGGTAAAAAAATCTAATGGCCTATCACCTAAAGTATATAAAAAAAATGTCAAAAATAAAGATCCTGAAAGTAATGAACAAATTAATAAAATTGCATTTACAGTAAGAAGGTATGATCATTTTATTAAGTGGTTTGATAAACTTCCAAAAATGGAAAGCCACTATTGTAGAAAAAGAACTAATCGGCTTTACTTGGAAGGGCCATTTGAATCAAAGCAACAATTATACAGCTTGTATGTCCAAGAAGCAAAACATGTAAAATATACACCAATAAGTAGGGCATGCTTTAATAAGTTTATAAAATCAAAAAATTTTTCAATCTTTAAACCCAGGAAAGATCAATGTGATCTGTGCTGTTCATATAAAACAAATCAAGTAACAGAAAATGAGTATCAGGAACACATATTAAATAAAGATCTAGCCAGAGAAAAATTAAAAAGTGATACTGAAAAAGCAAATAATCAAGAAAATTACACTTTCACTATGGATGTTCAGGCAGTTAAATTGTGTCCAGCCATGAATGCTAGTGCATTATATTACTCAATGAAGCTCAAAGTTCACAACTTCACAATATATAATGTAAACAACGAACATCAATGTCACAACTATTGGTGGAATGAATGTGAGGGAGAGTTAGATGCATCAGTTTTTGTAAGTATTCTGTTATCTCATCTTGAAACCTATTGTATTAATATTGACCAAGAAAAAAAAAAAAATATTATTCTGTTTTCTGATGGATGTGGCTATCAAAATCGCAATTCTATTTTATCAAACGCACTTTTAAATTTTTCCGTCCAACATAATGTAGTTATTGAACAAAAATTCCTAATTAAAGGTCACACCCAAATGCCCTGTGATAGTGTACATAGTGCTATAGAGCGCAAATTGAAAAACAAGGAAATTCATCTTCCTTCAGATTATGTAAGAATAACTAAAGAAGCTAGAACCACTCCTTGTCCATACCAAGCAACATTACTTGATCATACATTTTTCAATGACTATAAAATAAACCAAACATATAAATCAATCAGACCAGGAAAAGGAAAGGGTGATCCTGAAGTTAGGGACATCAGGGCTCTTAAATATGATCCTGTAACTCAAATGATCTACTATAAACTTGATTTTAAGGATAAATGTTATTTACCATTAACATTACCAAGAAACAAACATTTTGAGCTTATAGAACATTATCCTAAGCTGTATGCAAACCAAATTCCATTGACTCTATCCAAATGGACAGACTTACAGAAGCTTAAGCATGTCTTGCCTGTTGACACCCATGCTTTTTATGACAGTCTACCACATGCAGACACATTAAAACAAAGAAAACACCAAGGAATATAATATTGTTACCTATTGTTAACTATTTGTATGTATACTATAATTTGTGATTTTTAATGAAAACAGTGAGACTGGTTTTTTTTTTAAATATTTAATAAGAAAAAATATTTTATATTATTTTAAAAAGTTATTAATTGTAATTTTGTTTTGTTATGATTTTAAGAAGTTGAAAAACTAGTAATTTTAAAAAGTTATTATTATTTTATTTTGTTGAAATCTTATAAGTTGTCATTTTTATTTTGTTATTTTTTTTATGTTATTCTATACCTATATAAACTAAATAAAATATTGTGATTAAGAAAACATTACAATTTATTATAGTATAATTGAATACCTAAAAAATTTTCTGTAGAGTTACAATACCACGTAAGTTAAAAAATAAATATTTTTTTAAACACGTATCTACAAGTAACAATACCACGTATATAACTTTTGAAATGTAATAACCCGTAACTACAATAAAAAAAATTAATAACCACAAATATTAATAAAATTTGTCATATAATAGTATAACATCTGAAAGTAAAACTATATTAATTAAAAATATTACCTAATAATATCTTAAACAGAAATAAATTAGTTTTTAGTTGCTCCAGAAAAATGTATTGATTGTCAGTTACGTGTTGTTGTCAAATCAGTAGCGCTGTGGTGTTATTTGTATTTCTTCAACACTAAAAAATATGTTTTAGGATAAATTCGTATTACCTACTTAACAACAACATATTAATAATAAGTTAATATAAAGAAATATCGTCGAGTTTCTGCTGTTATTGTGTTCGGTTGTGCTCTCCGTTACTCTTATCGCAGTGACCGTTATTGTTATTGTATACATCGTTAGTGCGGTCTACTACTAATTATGTCGTCGTCTTCGGGCGGCGACTCGCGTGTGGGCAAATCGGTTACAACTCATTTGCGCACATTTACCTTTTTTACAACTCATTTGCGCACAATTTACGAACAATAGAAACCTTTTTTCTAAGAATTTTATCCACGTATAGGGTGTACATAATCTCCGTACCACCATATTTTCGATTTGGTCAATACTGATAGTGGACAATTATTATACTCAAACAACATTTTCCTTCACC
>NW_019101596.1:0-7052 GCF_001856785.1 Myzus persicae
ATATATATGGTGTGTGCTTAAATACTAGGTAAAGAAAATATAATAGATGGTAACGCAAGTTTTGGTAAATAAGTTGCTGTATAATACACGATATCAATATACCTTACAAATATAATATAAAAATCACAGCAACAAAATAATATGGTTTTAAAATATAATATAGTATAATAACTCACGGTTTGTGGAGCGCAGACAACACTACACGCCCAGCTAGTCCTATACAACATATTTAAGACCCTATATATAGGTGTGGCGGTGTAAAACAAAATTGGTGTCCGGGTGCGCGTATTATTATTATAGGCTCCCGGCCCGCTCAATGATAATAATCATACATAATAATGAATTATTTATCTGGGATCTTTTTTTCAAGATTCATATTATGCAGTTTGTTAATTATTAGGAAAGTCAATAGATCCTATTCGAAATATAATATGAATGATGTAGTTTTATTTAATGTAATATATAACAGATAGACTTCGTTTTACTGTGGTTTAAAAAATAATAATAATGAAAAAAAGAGATTTTTAAACAAAACTAGTGATATATTGAACAATATCTATTTTATTATTTTTGTGTATGGCTGCAACTATACCCGTGCGCACGCCTATGATGAAAACTATTTAAGACAACTGCATAACTCCAGTACTCCACTCCACTTGTAAAGTCTACCATGATAAATAATATTAAACTTTGTGTTTGTTTACTTTTTTTCCGATCTGAGTTCACTTGCAAGGAAATGTTTTTAATTTATTTTATTATTATTCTTTATATTGTATATTTTATTGTTATAATAAATAAAACTAAAAACTTTTTTTATTTCATATTATTTTAAACTTTTAAATAGTTATGGGAAAATGTATCATTTGAATTGGGAAGGTAAGTCAATATAAGGTATTCCGTAAAAAAAGACTCAGAAAAAACAACAAAGTTATGACTTATTATAGAGCAATATAGTATTATTATTATAAGTTATTATACTTATACTATATATATAATCGCTACTATAGGAATAGGAAACAACAATATTACAGGCCGAACGTCTTGCCTACACTTTATACGGTGTTCATATCATAACCCCAAAACATATACTTCTAAGTTCACTGAAAATTACCTATGATCAAACCTATATATTTGGAAAAAAAACTATAGTAAAATAATATATACCTAAGGAATAAATATATTTAATTATCAAACATACATTTGTATTGAGATGTAAGATTCCCAGACATTAAAACTCCTAAAATGTTATTATGAAATGTGAAAGTTTATCACTTTTAAATACCCTTTATAATGACTACTAAACAGCAGTCAACCAGTGACAATATATAATATATTTAGAATATATTTGAAAAGATTGATTTAAAATGAGACCTTTGATTTGCAGTTTCGAACAGATCATTAACTGTTCTACGACTTAATAAGTTATATAAAAGAGTGTCGATTATGATCAATCCAATCATATATCTATGAACACACATAGTAATGTAGGAAAATTTCGCCTATATAGTTTATACATACATACTTAAATACATACATACCTTTATTGCATACATACATGCATATAATATTATAACTATAAATAGACCTGACCGATTATTCCAATCATTCAATTTTCATACCCGTTTATGTATACATAGATACCATCGAACATAATATATAGATATGTATAGATAAATCTGTATAATATACAAACATATTAAACGAGAGTATCTAAACGCTATTTACATACATATCACCTACCTATACACAGGTCCATAATATATAGGTACATACATATATACATATATATACATTCATACGTATATATATAAATACAAGCATATACAATACATACATTCATACAATACGCTTATAGACCAAATCGATTATTTAAATTATTCAATTTTTTCATCGATTTTTTTATTTAATTTTTTTCTTCATAAGTATTCTCTATCAATTTATCAAACATTAATAAACTAATCAATCTATTGACTATACATTATGCCTCAACTCGGTTGCTCATTGTTAATTACCCAACCCACTTCTATTCATATAAATAACTCATAGAATACATACATTTTATGTACCAATATATTATGTACGTAAGTATATATTATTTGAGTTAGACATATGAAGAGTCGTGGGTTGGGTAATAAGTACTAATAACCAATAGTCAACTGTTTAGTCATAACTATGGTATCTAGCTAGGTGTGTATATATATATGTATTATGTATGTATGTATGTATATTGTATATGTGTAGTATGAGGAATGGAGTTATAAATAATGAAGTTATACGCCGTCGCTGAGTTTCTTAATTTGTTAGAGTATAATTTAGCGATAACTTTGACTGTTAGTTGAGAATAATAATATGTTAGTGCTTGAATTTATCATTGCTTTGATACTGAAAGGTATGTGAAATAATAGACTATCCAATTAAAAATGTTTAGCTTGCTACCCCTTTGTATGTATGAAAGTATTTATAATATCTTCTAGCTATGTAATCTGATAACGAAATAGCAGTAGGTATGCCTATTATTATTGGTGGTGAATAATTATTTTTAAAAAAATGTGTTGAATAAATCGATTAATCGATGAGGTCTAGCTATGACTACATAAAGTCATTTGTATGAATATTATACGTGTGTACGCGTCATGTATATATTATGTTTATTTTTAGTTTACCACACCTCTGATGTATATATTATGTAGTTATGTAGGTATGTATAATTATATTCTAAATTTGTATAATATAATTAAATATCAGTATATTAATTATTATTTATGTATATTATACGTACTTATCCACGTTTAGATGTATCTATAGTAGTTTTGGAGTGTAATAATTTTCAATAGGTTGGAATTGAAGTAGATGAAACATTGAAATATATAACCAATAGTGGCGATAGATCAATATGTCGATTAATATTTGATTATCAGTGGTTAAAATTTATAAAAAATTGAACGAAAAAAAAACAATAATTGCTAATTGATAGAAAACTGAATTATTGGAATAATCGATCAGACCTGTATGTGGTCGTAGATGTATATGACTTATGTACGTAGCGTAGCTAATGGAATAATCGACAGGTAGTCTTCTCTAAGTTTCTTGATGGTTTATGAGTTTGAGTTTAATTTAGTGATATATATGACTCCTAATTTCAAATAATATGACATTGAGTGGATTTATCGTAGTATTGATACTATGTGAGGGGTGGAATAGTAGACAATGCCATGAAAAATACCTGATTCTTCACCACTCTGTATACATATTAAAATTTGTAAGTTACGTTATGTTCTACCTAGGTATGTACATTCTAATTAAATTGCATAGTATATTATTTATTACGTATACAGCTTATATATATTCATGTATATCTATATAGATATGTATTAATGTATTCATGTCCGGATATAGCTTGTATAAGAATAGTAATTTTATGTTTAGTTTTAAGTATAGTTTTCATATATTAAAAATTAGAATCAAGATAGTATTATATTATTTTCTCAAGAATATTTACTATATAGTAATATTTATTAAGTATAACAGTTTGAGTTTAATTTGTAATGAGCTCAAACACTATGCAAACGATAATAATATGGGTAAAGTCGATACATCGATAAGTTGATTAAAATTCGATTAATTGATGGTGAATAATTATAAAAATGAATCCAAGAATGAAATAAGCTGATTAATCGATATAAAAAATTAATTAATTGAAATAATCGATGAGACCCATATGTATGTATGCATGTATGTATGTATGTATGTATGTATGTATGTATGTATGTATGTAAGTATGTATGTATGTATGTATGTATGTATGTATGTATGTATGTATGTATGTGTGTGTGTATGTATGTATGTATGTATGTATGTATGTATGTATGTGTATGTTTGTATGTATATATTATGACTATTATGTACCTGTGTATAAATAGGGGATATGTATGTAAATATCGTTTATATAGGTACACTCGTTTACTATACATTTCACCTAAAACGTGTATAATAGCCAATAGGTATTTAAGTATTTTCATACAAAATCTAAATTACTTTATTGAAATGATATTCTATATACCAGTAGATGAGAGATTGACGTTTCTAAGTTTCTTAAGGGGTCGTGGGTTGGGGTGTATAATTAATTTATAATTTATTAATAATAACTACGATCATCTGTTACGAATTATGTACCTGAGAGTGGATTTATTAGGTTATTGATATTGTTAGGTGGTGAGATAGTAGACTATCCAATGAAAAATTCAAGTTGCAAAAGCAACAAATCCCGAACCCTAGTGAAAAGATTATGGATATATAAACTGCAACTACCATACATTTTGTATCAATCCTAAGATTTAATATTTTAATAGATGTTTTTCACATTGTAATATTTTTTACAACAGCTATAGCTTATACTATACTTAATACGATAATTGTGATTTACAGGTAAAAAAGATATTTTTCTTATCTTACTTGACTTCTTTTTCCGTGTATAGTATTTTTCCAATAGTCGACTAACAATTCGTTTACAACTTATTATTTAGTAACTATAGACATTAAGTACCTATGATATACATCGTGGTAAATGTTATTTCATGATACACTCATTGATGCCAGGTTGCATGAATAATCACTAAATGAAATCGTATCAAATCGAATTGTAACAAGTGGCTTCGCTGATGTTATACGCATTCTAACACGACAAAAACATCTACATTTATCATTCTCGCATATTTTTGAAAAACGTGCAACGAATAATAAACTCTTGTACCCATTGTACCCATGTATGCTATATAGACGATAATATTATCCGTTTTCGGATCAAAGGGTCGATCGGTGGTCCTCCAAAAACCTTATTTCTATACAAAAAAAAATATTAATAATATTATACAGCTCAGTGCATTTCCATAATGTTTTTACATAGTCGTCGTTTACCCGCAGTGCTCAAACGACGACGCCCGTCTGGGTCGAGTACAAACAATAATATAGGCTGGGGGAACGGTCATAAATACTAAGGTTAGCCACATTTCCATCATTAGCCTTCTCCCTGAACAGATTCTTGTATTACTAGAAACTGTAAATTGTAATACAGAAATTAGTTTATTTAAAAGACCATAGAGTTACGCTCATCAGCATGTACACAGTCAAAATAATTAATAAAATTTAATTTAAACATATTATTCATATAGAGTATGCACCTAGCGGGGTCCGCAATCCACAGCAGGTGGATTGCCTAAATGATAATATACTGCTGGCATTATTACAAGCGAGTCTCACATAGAATTGGCATTTTTAAAGGGCAACGAAGTGCAAGGGATCAGTCGATTCAATCGTAAAATTAATGACAAACGCAGTTTAAGTCATAAATTATGAAAATCATGATGACAATTTGAGAGCTAGTGATTTTATATTTGATTTTGGTAATATTTTTAACTAACCTATAATATAAAAATATTCCTAGGTATCAATATAATGACTCAATTATATATTTTATTTTATAATAAAAATTAGTGGTTAACAACTCTCGAATGTTAACATGTTTAAAAAAAAGAGTGAATTTATATTTGACTTAGGTGACAATTATGCTGTTAATATTTAAAATGATTTGTATAATTTGTTTTTATATTTTGTGATTTATACCTACGCCAATTGTTATATAAATGTAATAATAATGTAGCTTGTATGGTACAAGTACGTATCTACCAATCAGATAATTATCATGTTACTAAGTCACGGCATGAACGAGGGCTGGAAAGTGTCCGATTTTAAAATCATTATGTTGTTTATAATATAATATTTTATGTAGGTATCCGCCGAACCCAAAGACCTGCAGATTATAAATACGATTTAGTACTACTTCAAAAATATGATGGACACCTGAACAGAATTATCCTCCAGTCCGTTCACTTTAATACAGAATATCTTCAGAGATATAGTGGATAACGCAGCGTCGTGACACAGACGAGGGAAAAATGTTACCATTTTCGAATGCCTCACACCATGTTATATTAGGAAGGTATAAATGTATAATATCGTATGTGTTATAACTGTCTGACACCGACACCCCTTGGCCCTTAGATTGTAAGTGCGTTTTTTTTTTTGTCGTCCCACTATTTTGAAAACATAATAAGCAAACGAACAGACGATAATCTTCTGGTCGGTCTATATGTATACAATATAATATGGACGACATCCTGGTCGTTTCAAGGACGAGGGTGGAGAGTAACCGATTTGAAATGCTACATGTTATATTATATAATATTTTTGTATGCTGTATATAATAATATGTAGTAACCCACCGATGCCAACGTCCCGCTGATCACGAGTCCGCTTTTGCTATCGTCGTTCCGATATGCCATTATTTATATAAGCACGACCGAACAGACAATACTTTTAAGTCCGTAAAGAACACAGTGCAAGTATACAATTAATTTATATGATCTATCTACATGCGATCAGGTTCGTCTCGCACGTCGTCTGCCTTTTCCCGCTATTATAATATACGTATTGTATCTAAGAGATTCAAAAATATCGATGCTGTAGGTCCATAATATTATTGTGAATTAGATACAATACTATCATTGGCCACTCGAAAATTTAATTTACATTGCAAGTACAATTAGGATTGAATATTTTTTTTATTGACTGTATTATATTCTTTAAGCCCCGTTTCAAAAGTATCGATGCTGTAGGTCATTGTGAAAAATATAGTTAACAATAGGTATAATTGGTGAATCGATAAATATTTATACCAGAGTACATTATTATAATTTAAAGTATTTTTTTTTTGACGTCTGTTGATACGTTTTTATGTTTTGTGGAAATATTTGCGAATTTAATTCGTATAATGTCATATTATATTATTAGCGATTCGTCTATATTACATTCTAGAAAAATTAGTATTCCCAAATGCATGGAATTGCTCACATTATCATAAAGGAGTCTCGAATAGAGTTGGCATTTTTATGATAGTTATTAAGCATTACCCAGAGGACACCACGAGGAGGCGACTATCACTGTCCTCCAAAAATGATTAAGTTAATAAAGATTTAGTTAGAAAAATAGAAAAATGT
>NW_019101597.1:0-1035 GCF_001856785.1 Myzus persicae
TCAATATTTAAACTTCAGAACAGTAAAACAATTGAATCTATATAATACATTTTTAGAATTTTTAAATTTCTATAGTTATTACAATTTATATAACTTATGAGAAATTTCGCGTAACAATTTTAAACTTTTTAACCGATCATAAAATATTTTATTCACACATATAGAAAAAAAATTAATATATCCGAACGTTTTAAATGCCTATATCATCATTATTATAGATATTATAGAGACATAAGAGACTATGTATAAACATGTTAAAATATATGAAAATAATACATATTAAATACGAGTACTTAAATAACATATACAATAGGTAAGGTAAATTATGGTAATCTACTAATTATTAATAATTAGTCAATTTTTTGTCAAATATTATTTGTTATAACAATTAGGTATTAACAATGATAATAATAGTAAATGGCCAGTTGAGCGTTTGCTGGTGGCGTAGACAACATAATAATATCGTCGTCATTTAAATGATTACACTTTTCGAGAACAAAAAATTACCAAAATAAACTAATATAACACGTTATAATATGAGATATAAAATATCCGTAAATAGTGAAATTTAAAACGTATTTCAAAGAAAAATCAATTCTGATCATTAGATTATCATAATAATTTATTTATATTTGAATGATAACATTAAGATATTTTTGATAAAGCAAAAATTATTTTTGTGACCATTTAAATTTTAATCGCTCATAAAAAATTATTGTGGATTTACACTCAACTTTTTTTTTAATTTGCAATAACAACACCTTACGAGGAATTTTGTATTCAATTTACAAGATTTTTTGACAGAACAAAAAATTTTTTATCGACATAGTTTGAAAAGAACAAATAATAATGGAAAATTTCATATGCTTCTAAATAGTTCTACGCACAAGTCAAAATATTTTGAAAATATTATGGTGTATAGAAAATGCTAACACAAACATTCAGTGAAAATTGTATCAAAATATTTTGAGACATTTTATCTAAATACTATTTTAGGAAAAATGTTTTGTATTAATTAAGTTTATTTTTTTCAGA
>NW_019101597.1:1507-6931 GCF_001856785.1 Myzus persicae
AATATGGTGGTGCTAATGTAACGGACCTGGGGCTATCGATATTTATTTAACACTTTAATTATATTTATGTCGTATCACTCGTATATCAGCTATACGAGCAAATCAACAACAAGCTCAGAGAATATATACTTTGAAACATTTCTTGACTTATATTATAATTCAATATGGCTATATGTATCTTATAATTATTTATAATAACAGCTGACATGATTACTTAGATTTCAACCGTTCACCGACGTTTTCATCACTCTCACCTAAGTACCTATCAATAGCCATGCAGTCATGTGCCAGAGCCCCCTCTCCCAACATGTTTCATAATTAATGTACATGTCATTGTTTTACATAAAAAAAAATTATTATTATAATTTATAACCATCATTAGTACATTACATAGGTACGTGTGTACAATATCGATAAGTTCAACATTTTTTTTGTTTTTGGATTAGTGCTAAAAAATGATTTATCTAGCTCAAGTGTGCCCAAACGTCTGTAAGCCACAAAATTTAGCAATAACCAATCTGCCTTATATTACACGGCACATAGAAGATCATTACATATTGAATTCCTATAATATTATGGCTCTAAGAATATGAAATATACATATTAGCACTAACAGCGTAATTTATAAAGCACAAAATTAGACACATTTTCTTCTCGGTTTATTAATAGGTACTTATTTAAGACTAATAACAGATGGTAGATTTGAGTGGTAAAATTTAGTTTGTTTTTGAATGTGCTTGATTACATATTATAACATTATAAATACGACTCATTTAAATATATATAGCCAATAGGATCATATGAATAAACAACTGGACCCTGGCTGAGTTAGTGAGTTGGCTGACAATTAATATAAAATAACTTATTAATAACCTACGCACTACATGCATTAGTAGTTGGTACTATTGTACCTACTAATAATCAAATTTCCTAAAAAATAATAAGATAATAGTAATAAATAAATAAATAATAATTATGTTTTACAAATAAAAAATTATTTAGAGTATGTGAATAATATTGTTTGATACCTACCTATAAAATACGTTATACCTGTTTAAAAAACTTGGTAAATTATAATAGGTACATTAATACATGTGACTTTATATTTGTTAAGTAAAACGTGAAACTAGTTGTGAACACTTTCATTAAGAATAATAAAATAAAAATGAAAATAGAGTAAAAATAAGCATCACCAAAATATTTGAGCAAATTACGCACTTATGCTACTAAATATTGCTCTTAAAAAATTGTAATTTTAAGTTGTTTGAACCATGAATAGTGCTTACTATGTAAGATTGTGGTTGAAAAAGTGGCATCATGAATAATATAAAAACATTAGTCGTGTTCGAAAGCATTATTACTTATTGCTTTACCTGATCTTGCAACTTGCTCGTATGCCTGTTGGTGCATGTCATAGTTTTCGCCGTTGACTGTTGAGCATATCATCTTGCTCCGTTGACAGTATTGCCGGCTGAAAAAATAACTAATAAATAAATTTTAACTAGTATAACGATAGAAAATTGTTTTTTAAGTGACGTTTCTGTTTAATGGAGTTTAAAGCAGAAGGATTCAATTTTAACCATCCGCACGTGTTAATGTTTTCAAATGAATGACGAACTATTCGTTGACACAAAAAAAACCCGAATTTGCAGTTCATTCATTTTTCATAGATGTCTTATATTGACACTTGTAGAGTGCTATTTGAATAAAAATATAATCAGTGGTCAATGCACATATTATATGTTGTCACATATCGGGTATCGATTTGTAGCCTTGTAGGTACATAATATTATGGAGGTGGAGATGTCGGACGACAGCGCTACAAGAGAATGGCCCGATGGTGCACATTTTAACTTTAAAAATAGTTATAATATTATGATATACTATGTAGATCCGGTCACTGTCCTGCACCAACTGGATGCATCAATAGTTTTTAATGAGCTGAAATATGCAGGCCTGACAAAAATCAAGTTGGAAAGTCGTGATTTTACCGCAGGCATTGTAGTGCATATGACTTAAATTGGTGATACACCCGTCATCGCGGATTTGAACTAAAACAAACCGGCCGTTGCACCTGACCAAGATGTCACTATCAACGACATCTACATAATATTAATATATTTACACTTCATGTCCCGTCTTATGCCTTGACCAAGTGTGCGTCCAAGTGTCAGCCATGTCGCTATGTCGCGACAGCCGTTTTTTTATAGCATCAAGTATTGTTTTATTAATTACACTGACGGTTTATGGCCGTTTCCGTTACATGTCCGCCTTAAGCTGGCCACACACTACGGTTTTATTTGTACGTGTACGGTGTACGGTGTAGTTCGCACATTTTTTGTTCGTACACCGATGAACGACACACACTATCCATTTTGTATCTTTGTACGGTGTTCGAACAACACGGACCGTTTTTTTGACGAATGAATCGGCATCAAAATGGGCACACACCTTCGGTTTTGTTCATTTTAAACACCGAACACGGACAAAAAATCAAACTCCTCAGTTTTTATTCCGTTTCCGTGTACGGTGTTTTTCATCCGTTTTATTGCCCATACAATTTCGGTGTACCTTGTTCGAACTACACCGTACACCGAAGACGGACAAATAAAACCGTAGTGTGTGGCTAGCTTTAGCCATAAGTATCATCTTAATAATTTCAATGTACACTCGTATTTTGTTGTGTCACATTCCGCCTTGAGCGTCACTGTACTGCTCCCGTCGAATTTATACATTTTATCAGCTTGTATGTGATATGTCACGTTTGTTTGCGTTCCGTATCGCTGCAGTGTTCTTGCACGCAGTTCTTATACAATGACAAGTTATCCGCCCTTTTCCGTCCACGCGTCCTGTAAACCGTGGTTTAGTGGTATACAACCGTCGTGTTGCGTTTTCGTCCTTCGTCGAGTCGGTGACGGTCTAACAGGATAGTCATGGTATCCACCCACTAAGATTCATTAAATTATATATGTTTGTACTCATTTCTCATTATCGTAAAAAGTAAAAGTTACCAATTAACACTCATAACTGGCCCATATTTTGAGTGGCCCACCGATATTTCCTCGGCAGCTTGCCGATCCGACCATTGGCTGAATTGTTGAATGACATACAATATATTATTCTTCTGATGTATCCCGGGCGTTTTGTTTCATTCGAGAGTGTCAGCCTAATATCTGCCCGCGGATCACGAAACATATTGTTACATACAACATATTACATTTAATTATTTAAATATTGGTTAGTGGTTACATAAACGATAAACAAATTATTATATTACTAAGAGACATTCCTTGCTCATGCGACGAACCGCGCGTTTCTGTTACCATATTTTTGAGCGCCACACTACACGCTCTTTGCTGACCGCGATTGGATGGCCGTGTTATTATATATTTATAATATTAAAATAGTGATCCGTCCAAAGTTAGATTATAATACAATATCGCACATGCAGTAGGAAGTGCAATCGTACATTATTTACGCTTGATCCTTTCTGTGTATTACAACGTGGTAAAAGCGGATCCAAGTCCCTCACCGGCATGGGCGTAACTTGGACTCTATTCACGTGGGGGCAAAAATAATTTTTGAGAATCTCTATTAGAGATAATATATATAGTGAAATATTATACGAACTTTAGCTATATCGTACCCGTACGGCCGTACCTTATGTACTGTGTACGGGGACGACTTCGAATTGGTTCCCGGGTTGTCTACAGGTAATAAGGTAATATACGAATTGGTTCCCGGGTTGCCTACAGGTAACATACGAATTGGTTCCCGCAAGCTTTCGTGATAATACAGTCTTGTTAAATTAACTTTTCAAATTATTATGATATATTCAACCAGCAACAATTTCCTTCCCTTTTATTCAGACTTAGGACTGTCTAGAATTCAAATAAGTTTGAATAGTTCAAACACTATCTCGAATACCTAGGTATGGTTAAAAATGGTCAAAAAAATTTGATGTTCTATAAATCGAAATGCTTGTATATAAGTAGTATTATTCTAATTGGGTAGTAGGAAAAAAACGAAGGGTTATTTATTGTTATCTTTTACACTATGAATGATAAAAATCTGGTAAAATAATTTTGGGCAACTTTTAAAATTTCCATCAACAAACACTGTTTTCATTTTGCTGACGCTGAGTATCTCGAAATTATGTGAACAAGTAAAAATTAATTATATTATAAATGTATGAGATTATCGATTGCACATATACGTATCTTGTAACAGGGAAGCGTTATATACGTGATAAACTGATAAGTAATTTTATTCGGGAACCAATTCGAACATAATATTTTGTATACTGGAGAATATTTTACTGCGGGAACCAAATTGTACACTTTAATTGACCCGGGAACCAATTCCACGTTTGCCGTGTACGGAGACAACATAATATGCGGGTGCGACATATTCATAATTAAAAGCTATAAATATAATATAAAATATAAACATTGATATTGACTGATAACTGATTTTGCTATAAATAAATGAATATGAGCAATATGGCTATAGCACCATAATAATATGTGGAACATGGTATTATCTTATTTTCATAATATTATTAGAAAATAATATTATTTTTATGTGTACGGACTACGAATAACCAATTGCCATTTGCCAATAAATTGGTCATTAGCGCGCAATCAGTGATACACTATTACAATATTGCATGTATAGCCCCCTACGCTGTTTTACAGTATTGTAATTTGTAATATTGTAAATAAACCCCAGTTTTGATCAAAAAATGTAAATTATTTATCAAAACTTATAATGTTAAGTAAAAGGTTATATTATTTCATTTTATTCAGACACAACATTCGACTATATTAAAGAAAATTGATCACATTGATAATACAGCGAACAAAAACACTTTAAAGAGACGCAATGATGGATTATTGAAGTCTAATCCTGGTAGTTCTTTAAAACAACCAGTTTTAGAAGATTTTTTGAACAACAAAAAATGAACTAGTCAAAGTAAGAATGTGTATTGTTTATTTTTATTTTTTGTTTTATTAAATGGTTTTTAGTTGCAGCATTAAAAAAAGTAGTTGATATCTACATGACTATATACTGATACATTGGTAGTGAACGATACAGTTGTTAATGATTTAGAAGAAATCGACGCATTCAACTTGAACATTCTAAATTATGAAGACAATGATTTTCCATATGCATTACCAAAACACCATCGATGTTGTGCACACACAATACATTTAATAGCTTCTGTTGAAGTACACAGATATACAGAAGCTAAAGGTAAATAAATGTAAGATCGGATATAATATGTAATAATATAATAATATGTATAATTGATATGAATAACTATAGTGCTCCGATGCGTAATATAAAACAACGACTAATCGTCCTACAGGCTAGTACATATAACGAATACGCTATAGAAATATAAAATGCCTATTCAGCGTC
>NW_019101598.1:0-7034 GCF_001856785.1 Myzus persicae
ATAATAATAATAATATATATTTGATGGTAACAAAACAACTAAATAGAAGCTGTGAATTATTAAGTGTCGAATAATTATAAGTTGTATACATAGGTTAAATGTGTATCGGTAATATGTATTGGTAACTGGTAACTGACGAACGATGATGATAGTCGATTGGGTCATATTAATGCGTATAATGAGTTATTTCAGTTTTTGTAAAATCATGGGATTCCAAATAAATATTGAATTTAAATATTCCATTGAAAAACCACGAGGGTCAAACAATATTTAATTATTATATGTTCTGCTATTTAGATTTATTGTGATCTATTTAATAAATGACTTTTACGCAACTTGCGTTACCTAGTACAATATTTTGACTTGATTATAGTGACTATGTCGCGCAAGTGTCTATACTGTACAACTTTAACTATCGGTCTGACTCATAGTAAGTAATCAATACATTTAGCTTTTTTGCCTAACAGTTGTTACATTATTACTATATTACATATTATTTTGTCATTTTGGCAAACGGCTGATAATCGAAAAAATCGTTTCATTTTATAACATCATCAATCCTACGCCGCAGCAGTGTGATTATTCATAAATTATCGACGACGACAAGTGATATGGCAGCGATAAGTATTAGACAGGGCGTGCTATATTCTATTAACATTTACTCGAAGGGTACATACAGTTAAGAGTGTAAAAAAAATTGTAAAAACACGATCGGACAACTTGCATTTATTTGTCCTTTGTAATTAATTACAAATGATGTTTCGTTTCACGAACTTTGCCAGCAAAATGACTCACCGAAAATGTCTGAAGTATAATGGAACGGTAATCGAATAATAATAATAATAATAATAATACGATTGATCGGAGTATTGGACAGCCGCGGCAGTGCATGAACTTACCTGCAAAGATTTATCGTCCATGTTTTATTTTTATTTTTAGTTAATGGTCTCGAAAACGAGGTTATGTCAAGCGGACGTAGAACGAAAAACCGATTATTATTGCGAGACAAGAGCGATTTCTAATTGAGTACAAGCAAAATTATCGATTTTTATATACATTGTTGTTTTAAAGTTTCGCGGAGATTGTTTTCAACAAACTTTAATTAAACTTCTCACGACTAGAGCGAATGTTTGAAATTATATGTGTTTTTGTAAACTTTCGTAGTGACTAATTTATACTTAAATTCGCCCCTAAGCAAAGCACTGCAATTATAATTATACCATGGTATGGTCGAAATCATATTATGTGCAATAATGGGATTATAATATATAATATATAATGTACCGGAAACAAGACGTAATAGACACGCAGCGTTGTACATATGAATTGTATACTTAAAGCGTGAACAAAAATGGTGTGATATGGCGTCGGTATAACCGCATTTCAGGTATATACCTATATTTTGGATTCAAAATGATGTTGTACCGCCTCGTCTGAGGACATTGCGGTGGGCGTATCGTTCATATTATAATGTGCGAGAGCTCCTGTTTAAGGATCATGTTCAATTATTTACGTTGCAGATTTACTCGACAATTTGATAAATATGCATGCAACGCTCATTAAAATGCATCGTAGTGATGAAACAGCCGCTAAAAGGGAAAAAATATCAGGACAAATCGAGGGTTGAACGGCGGCGGCGACCGGATATGAAGTGTAACATAGTTAAAACATTATAATACCAAAGTGTGCATGCTAAAACCAGACCAAGTATACATGTCTATTGCGTAAGGTATCAACCATAAACATGGTAAATAATAATATACTAAACACAACGAACCGATGCATAATACATACGACGAACGTGAAATACGACGAAGGTAGACGGCATATTATATAATATGCATTTTGTATAATGGGCGGCTGCACAGAACGGGATTCAGATTTTAAGTTTACTGTCGGATTCCCGGAGCGAATAACTTATAATTATGTATTACTTTTATGTGAGAACTTTTTCAAACAGTAAATTTATAAGTGTATAGACACACTTGAGATTTTGTAAAAATAAAGATCAAACATTTTATTAGCGACAGTGTGTATCTTGGGTAATAATACAAAATATGATATTATAAAAGAGGCGTTATGATTATTGCAAGTATATATTATCATATTATCATTGTACAAAAGGTTTCATATCATTTGTGGACCTCCATTGTACATTGCCAGTTATATTGTTTTTTCTTATATAAATTATAATACATTAACACTAATGTATGGGTGGCCGACTGTGTAGCAATATTATAATATATTCTTTAATGTCAAAAAAAATATTCGATTTAAAAATAAAACAGTGTACAAAGGGGACTCGATGTGAGGTGAATGCTCGGAAAATATCACTCTAAATACACTCTAAAAGAAATCGACATAAACCACAAAAATAATATTTATATAATAATACATAATATTATATACGAGTGCGTATCCCAGTGAATTATGATGTTGATAAATCAATATGACATCGGGCGTCGGTATAGGTACTTTGGGGAATTGGTCTGGTGCAACTTGTACGCATCGTCAATTTGGTCCCCACGGAGGACATTCACACTCAGAGCAAATAATATAATCGTAAACTGAGTTTCGATAATAGTTTTGGACATTCGATTCTTCTACGACAAGAGTTTACTTAACAATTACCTATTGTTTGACTTTCGACTGTAAACACCAAAAATGTATCTTTGCAGTGGCACATATTCGCAGGACATCAGAACACGCGCAGAGAATAACATAGGTACCGTCGGTTTAACGGTTAATGGTTAGTGGTCATCGGGTTCATCTTGGAAAACTCTCATCGGAAAATTCATACATATAACTATATAAATCATATAGTATTATGTATCGAGAGTAGGCGAACCAAAGCATATGCCGCCCAACTCGACGAGTTCTACGGAGTAATTAAATGTTTTAAATTAGACTGCAGTGTGTTCAGTTGTTTAATACCTACCCACCCAATTGTTATCATCATCAAGGGATGATATCGGAGCTCTGGTAAACGATTTTACCTACACTATGCTCGCTCTTATTACACACAATATTATCGTTCTGGTTGTGTTTGGTATGTCTTGACTTTTCTTCGAAAATCGTAAGTTAAACGCGTAAATAAGTTCAATACGTGGATTGAAACTGAAAGGATAAGAAATAAGTACATTCCAAATTTTTTATAAATCGATAGATCGAACAAATAGATTGAACAGATATTACTTCATGTTCAACGTCGGTCGTTTGATGATTTAATTTCTAGAAATATTTTCAAATATTCACATAATACTTTCATCAAATAATTTAATTATTTCCAAAAATCAATAACGAAATAATATTGCACTACGTTTTTCAATATTGTTTCAGACGACTTGTATGGACAAGACTTATTTTACATCGAATCCCAAGAGTAACCGAACAATTGTACAGACAATTCGTTGGTAATAAATTGTCAATAAATTAAGGTGTGTACCTACTAAAAATGATAGTAAATAATAATTTATAAGAACAATGCTATCATACAATAGCAATACAAAATACTCTTTGTATTTATTAGTAGGCATGTATTTTATTTACAATGTCCTAATTTATTATGATAGTTGGAGGTAAAAATAATAGTAGAACATAAGTTCAAGCTATTCTATATATTAAAATTAATCATTTAAAAAAATACGCATTTAAGATAATTATTTATAAAAAACAAATGTATTAAAATAACTTTTTTTAATATCAATAGACATTGACAATATTTTCAAAATGTTTTCAAATTAAAAACAATTCTCGATTAATGGACTAAACACAAAAATAGAAATGAAAATAATCTCAACGTATTTTAAATATAATATTTAACACTTAATAATTAACATGTACTTTTAACAATATTTGTTAAAAACAAATAAACATTTTTCTGTATGACTGTGCCTACCTATTGTTGTTGATTAAACACAAATACAAAGTCATTGTACACACTAAGCATAATATATACGGCACTTCAAATATTTAACCTAATTACTGAAGCTTACTGAAATTGCAAACAGTAGGAATTAAAGCGTTTTGGTTAACTTGATGATAGATGATGGTTTTTCTTTCAGTTTTAAAATATATTAGTAGGGTATTTTATTTTAAATTTGTTTCAACGAAATACACAATGTGTTGGGTGATGGAACGATTAAACTGGATTTTATATTTTATTATGCTTGATATTATACTGTCGTGAGATTTATGGTATAAAATTACCACAGTTGATCAATAATGAAACACTCGATTGAGGCGCACAGTTTAGTTATATTGAATTAAAATATTTATAATTCAATAAAAAAAATAATAATCAACCGCGTTTAATAACGATTAATTGCCGCTGTTATTNCAATAATGAAACACTCGATTGAGGCGCACAGTTTAGTTATATTGAATTAAAATATTTATAATTCAATAAAAAAAATAATAATCAACCGCGTTTAATAACGATTAATTGCCGCTGTTATTCGGGAGCGGAGGAGGATGTTGGCCGGAAAAACGTCGTTACTCGTTTTAATTTAAATACCCAGCTATAGATGTCTATGTAATAATATATTATAATAAAGAGCCGGGAGTTTTTGTTTACCACTCGAATACCGCTGGTATATAGATGTACATTTTTTTCTTTCTGTTAACAGAGGTTCTGTAAATTACTGGCAAAAGTACACGGCGTGAACTTTATTACGAGGGACGAGGGAAAATTATATGGCCTCGGCGTGTGAAAAGTCAGGGCAACATGTCAAGTGCACTTTTACCACGCGCACAGACCAAGTGCCCCCCCTCCGTCAAGCGGGACGACTGGCGGACGAGGGACGGCTTGCCGCACTTATACATCGAGTTTCCTGTGGCCGTCGTCTACCTATCCATTTATATATATATAATAATTATAATAATAATAGTTATAATAGTAATAGTAATAATAATAATAATAGTAATAATAATAATAATAAAAATGATAGTATAATAATAGAACAGGGGATCGACTCATCGACTTCCTACGCGGCCTGGCCTACACATACACTTGTCAACGACTAAAACATAACACGTAGGTACCTATCGACGTGAAGTTTTATTATTATTGTTTTTTATTGTTTTTTTTTTTACGACTCAGGCGAGTCCCCCGTGTCCGTACTTTATCACTCCCGGATTGAATAATAAGAATAATAAAAACGGCCACGGACCAGGCTGTAAAAAAAAAAAAAATATCGTTTAAGTGCGAGTACTATATTATGAATATGCGAAGGAGAAAAAAATCACGACCTTTATTGAAACAATTTTATGTTTTTGGGGGGAAGCTTTTATTGCCACGTTTCCGAAGCCGATTGAAGAAACAATATAATAAGGGCCACTTAATGTTTTTTATTTACTCAAATATATCTATATAGGTAGGTATATTCGATTCAAAAGTTTCGACCCGTACCGTTTGATATTATTAGTACAATTCGATGTGAGTTAAATTTTATTTTCACTCGTAAATGCGTGGTTTAAGTACGGCGAATCGCTAAAAATAGGCGAAATTGTATAAATTTAAATATTATCGTCATATAAACACAGCAAATTATTACTGGGTGAAGCATAATATAATATTTACTGTCAGTTAAAAATAAATATCGAAATAATAGTAATAATTATAAACGTTTGGACTCATTGGTTTCATTTTAATTATTAAAAAAAATATTAAACTGAAAATTAGTTGACGTACATAAAACAATTAAAAAATTATGATGTTTAAAAATTTTTTTTATACGATTGTATTAGTAGACAAAAGAAAGACAGTGCAAACATGGTTATAATTTTAATGGTATTAATATTTGTTAAAATAATATCTGATCACAGTTATTAATGATTAAAAATTAGTTGGTATTAATAAAATAATTATTGTGCTGTAATATACGCTGTAATGGGCGGGAACATCAGTTACTACAGATACGACAGTTGTATAAACCATTTTATTTAGCCTTACACTTTCTAAGAAAATTTCTAGCAAAAAACTCTTACAAGTTCATACCCATACGAGCATAATACAATCTGGGTATTATACTTGTTTGCTCATCGCACGCATGTGTAAATCACGTATTATACTGCAGTGTTGTAAAGAATACCTTAAAAAAATATCTAATCTTAAATTTATATTTTAAAAAAAGGTACCGAATTGAATAACGACTCGAATACTTAAAATAATTGCCATAAATATGATTTTTAAATAATACCTATAATGTATGATAAAAAATTATAAAATACGTATACTACGTGCTAATGAAAAAATTAACGTTAATAATAATTATTGTCTGAATAGTTTTTAGTCACGTTGCAATAAAAGTTTTAGCTGAAATTATGCATAGTTATAATAATAATAATAATAATAATAATAAAGTTATTAAAATAAAAAAATACCATGAGACATAATAATATAAAATTATAATATTTTTAAAAAATACGATTAAATGTTATTGTTACGATATAAAATAAAACAGTATTCGAAAACTTTTACTCGAATACTTTTATTCAAATACTTTACAACACTGGCTCTAGAATAATACGATATCAAGTCATAAAATATAAAATATACTTACGCGGACGACTCTGGAAGAGCGCAGTCGAGTGTTGATAGCCGGAGCTGGGGCCCGGAGAGAGACAGAGTTTGAAACCGTCGTCGTCGTCGTCGTCGTCTTGATAGTTGTCGTCATCGAGGCTGGAGTCCAAGAGTGAGCGTTCGCCGCTCCGGCATCAGCTTTTTATAAGGAGCGCGACGGCACCCCCCGGGCACCGCCGGTCGGGGTGGATTCTGCGCGCGTCCCTGTTTCTATGACGACAACCGTCAGCTAAATACTAAATGAGCTAACGGCGTGTAATTGAATTGCTCTGGCCCCTCCCCTCCACCGAACGCCGCAACCCCCTCGCCATCCTCTTCGACCACCTCACCCTCTCGCCGACATAACTTTCCCTCCCCGACGTCCCTAGGTATCGCTCTTCCCCTCTTCCCCTCTTCCCCGCCTTGACTACACTACCGCCGTGACTTGTATACACGCGCGCACACGTACGGG
>NW_019101599.1:0-7033 GCF_001856785.1 Myzus persicae
TTAATTTGGTTATTCGTTAAAATTTTAAAATTATTTTTTTATGAATCGCTTAACATAATCTTTCTTTATGATCATGATAATCATAACATTAGGGTTGTTTTATGTTGAAGCTGTATCCACTGGAATTTTACTTTTTTTATTTTTATATATCCCAATCATATAAATATAATAGGAATATTGTCGGAAATATTTGAATAGAAAAATTTTTTTATAAAATATTATTTATCAATATTTGTACATATTATATTTATTAAATGGTAAATTAATTTGAATGTCTTCAAAGTCGTTCAAATTTATTAAAAATATTAATGTCGTTCATGTTCTATTTGAAAAAAACTAGTGTTATTTACTAAATATGAATGTGAACGCGTGAACTTCCGTTTGTGAGCGATGTTCTTTCCAAACATTGTCTTTGGTAAACTGATTGAGTGATTTGCCATTGAACTAGTTCAGTGAATCCTTTGATTATTACTCGTATAAGCATCATAAGTCATGTTAACTAAAAATAATGACTAAAGTGTAAAAATTCAACTAATTTAAATATCAGAGCAAGCATGATTTAGAATTGCTTTGTATATTATTTATCCCTTTATTTATCATAAATGGGTTAATATTATGATAACATTTGAGGTAAAAATTGTTCTTGTTTTCTTTTTAGGTTTCAAGTCAACATTTTATATTTGTGCGGATATTTTAATGATTAATGCAGAACTGTTTCAATATCTATAGTAGTATTTAATTTATAATGGCAGATAAAATGGCCAATGAGATTGTCATACCTTCCTGTTCAAATTATGAAGTATGTATCAATTTAAATTGATTATGTGATTACTATAATAGGCAGTATAATATTATATCTAACACGAGTTTTATTCTAAGGTAACTGATACTGAGTTAATTACTGGCAAAAATAGAAAGAGAGAATTATCAATATCAGAATCAGAATTTGAATATAATGTGAGTGGGGTTTTTTTTTCTAATATGCTAGGTAGTAGGGGCACCTACATATATAAATGTGTTCAGAAAATATTGTTTTAGCTAAAATTTGTTATTACAAATTTATACAATTATTACATGTTATTTGCTATTACAAATTTTAGCTAAAACAATATTTTCTCTAATAATTTTGAAAACAAAAAAATTGTTTTAATTTAATTATTTTAAGAACAATGATGGTAATTTTAGAGCTTGCTCTGAATCACACATATTTTACAGATTTCATAACTAATTTACTAAATATTTAACACTTCACAAATATTTAACCGAGCAATATTATATTATATTATCATCACTAACTTAAATAACATTTTATAAAAAAATGAACTTGTCTACTTTCTTTTGATTATTATATGTACCTAAAAATTAAAAAAATATTTATGTTTTGTTAATTATCATTATTTAATTATTTTAACAATACAAATATAGGACCATACTGATTTATCTAAGTGTGAAACATCTACAAATAAAAAAAACCCTTGCAAGGATAATCAATCAAGTGCTATATGTAAAAGGTTAGTCTTAGTTACATTCATTCATATTGCTTCCTAATTTTAATAATTTTAAAATATCTGTATTGCAATTTTTATGTTATTTAATTAGTAGAATTTCTGAACAATCTTTGAGTGATGTGATCCAAAAATTAACCAAGCAGATTGAGCAGATTGAAAAAGAGGTTGCACTAAGTCAGAATTTCATGAAAAATACCAAAGTGTAATTAATTTTAATTTTAATTTTTTTTTTAAATTAAATATAACCATAAACATAATTTAAAAGAGATTTCCTCAATAAACCTTACTGTTGACATATCTACTATATACTTAATAGTTATGTGAATATATTTAGCTGTACAAATAAACCAGAATTACATTTTTGGTTTAAAATTACTAAACGAATAAACATTTGTAATTTTAATTTGTAAGTTAAAAAAATATATCTTTTTATCATAATTCTAGGAATGATGAACCTATATATCAGCCACCCAACAAAATAATTAAGTATGATGTTGAAGTAATAAGTGCAGAGTCTTGTAACTCAGATGAAAACAATATTAGGTAATTTTATTAATAATTTAGAATATTTATCTCATATAAACATTTTGTTTTGCTAGAGTCATAAATATGACAGATTCTAAAGTATTTGTTAATTATCATAGAATATATAGCAAAGGGAGGTTAAACACAAATTGTATTATGTAACAATGATTCCAAGTATGAAATCTTATGCTACATACATTTGTTTATTCTAATCATTTTACTAGTTCTGCTAAATTGTGTACAAAATCATATTTATCTTATGTTGTTCTTAAATTATTATCTTAAAACTAAGTTATTGTGGAAAGAAGTAAAGAGAACAAAATAACAAGTAATTATTTAAAAAAAATGTAAATAGGTTAGCAAGTGCTCTCGAGGGGTTGGGTGTAAACTACTGGTGTCAAAGAGAAATGTATAGGTGTCTAATATTAAAACTAGTCCATAATAATTAATTCCTCAAACTACAGTGATTAATAAGTGATTGTAATTGTTAAGTGCTGTGCAGCAAGAATATTTTTTTAAATAAAAAAAATTGGTGGGCAGGTGGTTGGTTAACTTATTTTCTGCTTGTGCTCTCAGAATACCTCTGAGCACCACTATAAATTAACATTTTAAAGATATAGTCAAGATAATTATCATTATTTAATTAATTCTTAAAGGTCTACCAAGAATGTTAATACAACAAAACATGTCAATAAAAAAATTAAATTAGACAAAAATATAAGTTTTCAAAAAGACGTTTCTGATGATTCTGAAAGGTAATTTTTGATTTTGTTACTAATTATTATGGTAGTTGGTTCTTAATACAAATTACTAATTTTTGTAGAGATTGTAAAAGTCTTACTAATGAAGAGGTGGAAGTGTTGTTAGAGCTACCATACAATTTTGATGATAAAATCATATTTGACAATGAAGACAATACTCACATCAAAATTCACGATGGCCAAACTAATGAAAAGTAAGTTGACTATTTTAATTATTTTAGTTTATTATTATATTTTAGGTATTCAAAATGCATAGCTATGAGAACTTCTCAGCCCCTTGATTGATTTAATTATATTGAACAAATATAATGAACATAATATGTGCTTTGAGTATTGTTTTTATATAATATTAACAATATCAAATTCATTGAAAAAATAATAACATGATATATACAGTGCTTGAATCAGAAAAAAAAGAAGTGGGATGGGATTCAATAATATAAAACAATTTGTGTGCTTTGTGTAACCTATACCCTATTCACGTTTAGAAGCGACCCAGGGCCAACTTGCGCATGGGTGTGGCTTCGTTCTGCAGCGCTTGCGTAAAGAGTGTATAGATGGAAAAAGCGTCTGACCGTCACTGACGAAAACTGGTCGCCGCCTGGGTCACTTCTTAACGTGAACAGAGTATACTGTGTACCCAGTCTTAAGAAAGAAGGATACTATTTCCCTCAAGATACTGGACCTTGAACCCCGCCTGACAGGCTGTCGAAGTACTGCATGCACTCTATTATTATTTATTAGTTATTCCCAATGCATCATACTGTCAACAATCAGTTCACGTTGATGGAACCGATACAGTGATTGTGTTTATTCGGCACTACGGCTATTGCCATTACTGGTGTTTTGTGTTGAAATGGATATTATTAACTGGATTTTGTCAAGATGCTCTATCTTTCTTTCGTGATACATAGTGTAACACAAACCATATTTGGTTATGTGATATTCTCAAAAAATGTCCCCTTTAAGTGCCTATTTTGAATAGCAATGATCTAAAAGTTTATATTGAATTACCCCTGAATAATAGAAGATAATATTAAAAATGTATTTAAATTTCAGAAATCGTTTTGTTTGTAAGGATGATGTAATTTTCTTTGAAACTGAAATTATATCGAATAGTAATAAAATAATATCTCAAAACAGTGAAGATGACCGGTAATACTTTAGTTTTCTATTGCACTTAACTTTTAGCTTCATTTTATACTCTGTCCAGCAAGAATACGCACCGATTCTTGACATGCTGACTGACGGTTGAGCGTTATTTGAGTTCCCATTTTTCACACTAAAAAACCTGCCTGGTCTGAAGGCAATCAATTGGCGATGGTCAGCAACATATCTGCTGCACCTACGCCATTTCTATCCAACCACCACTTATAATTAATTGCCTTTGGAAAAGTCTCAGTGGAAATTCTATGTTGGGTGTCGCATACATGTACAGACCTAGTTGATTTTTGTTGGAACTGTTGTGCATTCTCTCGCTGAATAGAGTATAGAATTAAATAATAGTTGATATTAATTAAAATTTATCACATAAAAAAATAATTACAATTTAAACACATTTAAAAGTACTATTACTTGATTTCTTTTAGAAATGATTTCAATGAAAAAGTACTAGATAAAGAAAAGTTAACAGGTTTGAATTGTGGAAAAAGTGTCATTTCAGTTACAGATAATAAAATAAGTATAAAGTAAGAATATAATTTATTTCTTCACATAATTTTTAAAATATGTCTCTTTTATAGTTATACTGACAACATTAACCTTAGTAAAAATGAAATATCTGATTAATTTAACAATGTAGCTAATAAAATAAAATTTAATAAAGGAATTTTTATTAAATTTTATTCATCTAATAATAATAATTTAGACAAAATAACTCTAAACCATGACAAATTCTTAACAACTAATAAGGATTTGTAAAGCTAATAACTAGGACTCAAAAATATATACTCTAAAAAACAATGAATTATGTACACAATTTTATCTCTAAAATATCTCTAGTATTATTCTTTAGTACCTATGCAATTATATTTGTACGAAAAATATACATTTATATTGTAATAACTTCAAAAAAATTACATACAAGTTGCATTGTTGCATTGATAAGCATTAAACCGTTTATTATTATTGAAACAAAATATCTTATTTTTTAATTAAACTTAAAATATTATAATTGTCATCTAAAATTATGAATGAAACTAGTGTAATTAAAAATATAGATATTCTTATGATGTGTCAAGAATATTTATTTTTTGATTAGATTTCTTTGAAATTTCTTTTCTTGTTGATTTACTAACAAAATATGCAGAATCTCCTACATTGAGTAAAATATTCAAATATTTGATTTAATCTTAGGTTTTATTAATTCTGAAACAAATTTATGGTATCATTCTAAAAAATATTCAAATGCCATCATATTCATTCCCCCCCATTACTATTAGTAATTAACAATTACATTTTTGTGTAGATCATAAATGTAATTCATTTAAATTTTAATTGTTTGCTATCCTTCAAAGCTTAGAAATTATTTTTGTTTGATAATTAAAATTAATATTGTTGAATCATTATATTCTTTTTTTTTTTGGTAGTGATTCAGTAAGTATTCCAGAGCATGCAGACAAATTGAATATGTCAATGGAACATGTGTTTAATGAATCAATGTTGAATAGTAATAAAATTGGTTTTTCTACTGAAGATCAAATGTTAGAAAAGCTTTTGTGAACATTCTAATTATAAACTAAATATAATGTATAAATTTAAAATAGAATACTTATTCTTAACAGTGTGTCAGTAAGCAATGATTGTTCTGAAAATATCATAAACCAAAGTGAAGGAATTCATTTCAGTGAAATTGAAGTGAATGGTGATGAAGTACTTGAAACTCGAGCTTGTGAAGATAATGCTGATAATAGGTAACATCACAACTGAACAGTTATAATCATATTATTTTTTTTATTTATTGCTCGTCATAGTAGTGATGCCAAAAGTATTCATCAAGATGGTTTATTGGATTTGACTAAAGGTGAACATTATGAAATTGCGCCATATCGTGGGAAATGTACAAGTATAATTAACGAGGGCATAAAGTGTAAAAGGTATAAGGCAATTATTTGTTATTTTTCTAAGTTAAACCAATTTTTTTTATCGGATAATTTGAGTTGATTTGTAGCAAATGGGTTAATTATGGTGGTAGTTTTACTCTAACTGGTTGATACTAATGGGTATTGTATAATTGTTTTAAAATTAACTTGTGTTAAAATTTTACTTTTTTACATCTTTTCAGTGTTACATTTAACAATCAAATAAAGAGCTCTTTAGTGAAGTTATGTAATAGTAAAAATAAAACAATCTCAATAAACAAATTGAATGAAAGCGATTATTATGAAGAAGAGACTGTTGAAGAAATTATTGAACAAACCATTGAAGATATCATGGTTTCATTAGACTCTTCTAATAGTTTTTGTTTTGGAATTATAAAGTAATTATATTGAAATTATTAGCTTATGATATAATATATAATGCATAAAATGTTAAATATAAACGGCTTAATATGTCTAGTTATAATTAACATTCAGTCACTTAAATAATTAATTAGATGTGGTTTGCAGTGTAAGTATCTAATGCCAGTATAACACTTGTTCTGTTCTTGTTCACTGGCTAAATGTAATTTCCTTTGAGATTGAGAACTTATTGTAGATCAACCGTTACTAAGCTGTACTCTGTTCAGTGAGAGACCACTCCATTTCTGTGCTTCCTTCCCGCATCAGTGGGTAACACTGCTTTCTAAACCGGTTCATCTATAATAACAAAATATTTTTTGTGGTCCGTAGCGTGTTTTTCCACTGAACAGAGTAAAGTTTAAAACTGTCTTAAGAACAATCATATAAAATTAAAATAAGGTTATTCATTCAATTTTATCATATACTAAATTTATAAATATAAATTTCAATTTTTTATAGTTTATCTAAAAATATTAAAGACTTTGAAAACATATTGGAACCAGTTGACAACTATTGTATGAATTCCGAGAGTCTGACCAACCAAGAAAAAATTTGCCTTGTGTTACCCCATGAGTCAAAAAAAACAGAATCTGAAATATATAAATCTAATAATAATAGGTAATAATACTTTCATTCAGTGTTTGAGTAATTAGATAGTTTATTTATATGGCTTACTTTATTATAGTGATACGAGTAGTAAAAGTATTTCTAACAAAAAATTGATTGAAGTAAAAGAAGA
>NW_019101600.1:0-6636 GCF_001856785.1 Myzus persicae
ATTTTAAAATTTTAAAATCATATAACATAAAATAAAAATAGTATAATATAATAATATTATAGGTAATATATTGGTATCAAGTATAAACACACATAAAAATAAAGTAGTTGAGTTAACTACAAACTACGATATTTAATATCTATTAATTTATCTATAACCACGACAATAAAACGTTCACTATAATGTTGACAATAATATGTTTATATTGTATTATTGCATCCAATTTGACATGCCACGAAAATTGACGTGACCAAATTTTCACGGCCATTTGATGTACATTATCCGTGCAAGTCACAATTAGCTGTGCACACCATATCCTTATTGGAGCTTGGAAACATTGGATATTTTCTAGGAATTCCGGAACACTGTAATAATAATAATGATTTCTCAGTTTTTTTTTATTAGAAGCTAAAATGTATATTTTAATTAATACAATACACTTATAAAACTATAAATTATAAGTTAAGAAACTACTGGATATAAAACGCAAAAAAATTAGTTTATTTATTTATAATAGTTATAACCACGATGTCGACATAACTTGATTTCATCAACCTAAATCTTTGTTATTACTAAACATACTTTTGTTGTTTGAAAATCCAATTACATAATTCAAACTCTAGGGTTTATTAAATATAAATATATAAAATAATTAAAATATGAATTCAGAATTAATATTATAAGATGCATTTTAATTTGTATAGTTTACAAATCAAAAAATAAAAATAAAATAGATAATAATGAGATTATAATGCCATAACTCGAGGGACGAGGTTGATGGCTTGTACATAAATAATTCGCTATTCACTGTATAATCTTTGAAATATATGCTTCCATTTACTATATTTACTATTACTACTACTGTTAAATAAATACAAGTTTCACTCGGGTTGGTTGTTTTTATATTTGCCTACAAATGTAGAAAATCCTAGTTCACATAAATGAAAATGTGATATTAAAAACTGATATTACACTCTTTTAAGCTTTTTGGTCAATATTTACACACATTTTTTCAACATAAATCCAAAATTAATTACGATAACGATAACGATTGCAAACCAGTATATTGAACAATAAACGTAAAAACCCACAAGTATTTTGTATCACGTTGTAAGATTAGTTTATAATACTGTTGTAAACATTTTTTGTAATCTCCAACCGGTACTCTAGTCAGTAGAAGTTTGAATATACCAGTGAATGTATTATAAATTATTATAATCGACGACTTTTACGATTTACATCTTACCAGAAAACTCCACTCATGGTTGCACCTCCTAAAAACTGTTACTGCACATAACATTATAATATCATGCTCGCATTGCAGGTCGGAATTTTTGAAAAAAGTTGAAATTTTACCACACACTATAAAATATTATCATATCGAGGTTAGGTTTCTCGTTATAATAATATCAGATCCACGACGGCAATGACTTTTATACTTGCCTCACGTTTTATGTGAACTTCCAAATCCAATGTGTATAGGTAGTAGGTATATGCTGTTCTAAATTTGTACATTTAAAAGTTCTAACTCATAAGTATAAAAAAGCTCAGTTCCACGAAAGAATGTCCTCAATCCGCGCATCGTACTAAACGGGCGCGACCGCCTCTAGCCGGATTTCTCTAACTACTCGGAGGCGTGTATACAGCGAGCCATATAAATACAATACAGCAAACCCATTGCGTCGCTCCTGTCCGATAGAAATGGACAAATGGTGAAATTGTTGTCAGTTCGTCACTACTATAATATAATCGCTACGTGTACACGAATGTCAACGGCGCCAATCGGCGATCGTGATCGACTGATTTCCGATCGGTATGGTTCGGTGTATGGAAGGGGAACCGAATAACCGATGCGTAGTGGCGGACGAGTTTTTGAGGACATTCTCTAGGTCCGTCACTCAATGGGATCCCAAGTTCTAAATTTTTGTACCAAAGTTTCACACGATTATGTGAACATTTATTTTTGTAACGAAATGTGTGGACAATACATTTTTTGTGTAATTTATAAGGAAGTTCAGAATACCGAACTTCAATTCAGGGTGCTGGGGTGACGTCCTCCCAGGACCTCGATACCCTTCAAAATGATTTTTTTAATTCCAAATTTTCACAACATTCTGTAAGCATTTTGTAACTAAATGTAATTCTAAATTCGAGATTCTTGATTTAACTTTAATCTAATAAGAACCATTTGTAGTGATATCAACATCGTATTATACATCCATGGGTCCATAATATTAGGTACCTATACTATACATTTTTATTAAAATATTATTTACCAATTTTGACTATTTTATAGCCAGATCGCGTAGAGTATGAACATTGATTTATCAGAAGACGTAGAATGTAGATCGTACTCGTACTGGCGTAGCGTAGAGTAGCTGAGCCGCTGACGACTGAGTTCGGAGTACTGACCAAAAGAAAACCAACCATTGACAAAATTAAAATACGAAACTGTTGTTGATTAGAATTATAAATATACAGAGCATGCCATCAATTTACTACGATGACAAAGATCATAGAAGAACGACGACAGTAATAATTGGGTAAATCAAGAATGGAACATCAAAATGATATAATAAAAATTATTTTAAATCTCAATAATCTTAATTCTTAATAATTAATATTCAGTATTATAATTTTCATATTTCTGATGAATATCACGATAAAAATAAAAAGTTTTTAACTAATAAGTTTTCGATGGTGCAGAGTGCTATAGTGGGTAAATATTATAATTTATAATATAATAAGTCATAATATATAGTAGGGTGCATAAGAAAATTTACATACGAGGCAGCATAGTATAAGTATTTGATAATACAAAATTCAGGCCCTTGTTAGTGGCAGGGTAGACAATCCCCCCCACCTTGTTAAATTGTTGAGAATAAATTTTTATGAATTTCTTTTTTACCGTTTAGCCAACTTAAAATAATTATAATTATTATGTCAAATGTGTTTCTCATTGTCGATTTATATTTAGAAATTTAGCCAAAGTTTATTATGGAAAATTCTTTCAAATCTATTTCCGCACGAATGCTATACGATTCCTTGGTTAACCATTCCTTGGTTAAGTATCGTTTCACATGGACGCATACCTTTCGTACGTGACGTACAGTACGCGCTCGTTTTTATTTATATTTATTTGGAATAATTGTGGATAACAGTATCCATTAAAAATTAAAATAGATAAGAATGATGATCCCCCGTCCTCTGTAACAATCCACCCACCACCAATTCATAACAAATCTATATTAAGCCTGGATGTCTGTGACTGGATTTTTCTTCAAATACATTTGAAACGTTTTATATGATAAATAAATATCGCGTCTCTGGAAAGTTGAAAGTTTGTTAACATTTGGGTGGAATTCATTTTGAGCTCGTAAGTTTCAATAAAAGGGTGTCGTAGTTAATAAAAAAAAAAACAAAATGAATAGAAGTAGATTTGCGTTTAAAATGCAGCTGTTAAAAGCCTATTGGTAATTTATTATAAAAATAAAACAATTTAGGTCCCGAGTAGTATAAAGTATGATGTTTGATTTAACGCTCTTACGTCGTAAAATATATAATATTATGTTATTACATTTGTTATCGCGTAAACGGAACGACATGATATAATATTATAATTATATTATATAAAACAGAATACATACATCGTAAAATCGATATGATATAATAACATTATGTTATACATTTACGATTACCCGTGACACACACATAGGCACATTTATTTTAGATACCTTTTGACGAAACTGTTTCGAGTGCACGGTCTATATATTATATATATTTTGTTTGTGTGTGTGTGTGTGTGTGTGTGTGTGTGTGTGTTTGTTTTGTAAAGACTCTGTAGACTTAAGTACGGCCGAATAGTTCTCTCTCTCTTTCTGTCTCTCTCACTTACACTCACTCACTCTATCTCCATCATGCACACAATCCACCTCTCAAACGTCTCATAAGTTGCTCGTCGCGGGAATGACCTTGGGGAAAGTTTTTTCGGTTCATTTTTTCCCGTGGAATTATTTTGTTGACCGTAAGCATTTCCCCGTAGACGCGGGTCTGCGAGTACGTATTTCGATATGCTAAACGGACCCGTCTTCGTAAAGGACCCCCACCGCCCAAGGTATAATATAATAGGTATATCGACGTGCAGCGAATGACAAATTACATTGCGTGGTTGTAAATTATTGCGAACGGCGATAAATCATTATAATTTAGAAAAATAACATATTATTATGTATATTTCAGGTAGATACAACGGTAGGTGCGCTTCGGATATTCCACAGGAGTGCAGACGGTTGGACCGAACTTGGAAATTTTGGTGAGATGTCTCGTTACCGTAGGAATCAACAAAAATTAACTGCCTAAAATCGAAAACATTCCTATCCGGGCTTAGGCTGAAATTCCGTAAGTGTGACATACGTAAAGTGTAAACCGCTAAAGTAGCCACGAGACGAAAATCAATGCGAGCTGCATATTTTATGGACGGAATAATGTATACCAGCGCAAAAATAACCCAATCAAAACGTCATTTCATATTACAGCGAAAACAAAAAAATATTTTGATATTAATTACTCATACCCAAGTAATTATTAACTATTAAAACATTGTACTTACCTAAATGTTATTTGGTCACAATCACTCCCGTATGTGTTTATTTTTATTTTTTCCAGCGATCATCAAGGTGGCCACCTGATTATGCTCACCGGTCATCATCCTTGTCACACTATAATTATAATAATTAAAACTATGTTACAACTTTAAATACATTCCGGCGAGGCGGCGATCATAGTTATTTTGGCACACAATACTTTTAATAACCATATCAAATAAAATATAATATCACATTACTGATAGTAAAAAACCATACAAGCTCTTTTCTCGTCACAAACATTGAAATATGCAGTTTATCTAGTTCTCGGATAAATGGTCTCATGTATGTATCTATAGACTATTATAGGACATAGATGATATGATAACCATGCATATGTGGCTATGTATAAATAATAATATAAGTCAGAAGTCTAATCCGTTTAACCACGATTAAATTTGTATATTATCCGCATGTCAAGCACATTTCTATTTAGATTTTAGATATTTATACGTCAACGTCAACTATATACCCTTGCGTATAATATACTCAATACTCATCCCCAAATATTGGTGTATTATCTAGGGGCGAGGGTAATGCGGGGATTTATTCCCCTCCCCCTTGTCACCGAGAGCTACTTTTGAACGTTTATTATACACTTTTACAGTTTCACACGTTATTGGTGTTATAATTACAATAAAATTATTTTTCGTTTTCATGACTGTAAAATAAATTACCCCCCTCTGAAAAAATCTTAAATACAAGGGCGTACCTGGCCGTTTTAATAAAACTGCAATTCCAATAAACGATGCGTATAAATTGTATAAAATAAGTGTTCGACATAGGTATAGGCCCGGTTTAAACGTGGTCCAAGATCGAGTCATCACAGTTATTATTGTTGTAACAGAGGCGATTAAAACTTAGGTACATCGTATACCATACAGGATTATTGCGAGTGTTATAGTTAATTGAAATTATTGAATTTGCATTGAAAATCTAGTACGGTGTACTGTGTATAATTACTAGTTACGGGGATGACTTCACTGATTATTATAATCATGTACATGATGCATCAGCACACTTGCCATCTGAAACTTTTTCAAAAAAAATGCCTTTATATATATTTCGAAGTGATTTTAACGCTTGTGTTTGTATTATTTTTAATTATGAATCATACCGACATTTAAGGGTTTTTAAAGACAGATCACATTTTTGTAATTGCATATTTTATAGCAGCGAACAATGTTGGTCTAAAAAAATATGTATATAAAATATATCAAACATTGGACCAACAGTTATTTTTATTCCATAAGACGTTTAGACCTTATAATAATATGTGCGCAGAGTAAAAGTTGAACACAACAATGTTGATTGTCATTGACCACTTTACTCATCTAACAGTTAAAAATGCTTAAAAAAAAAAAAAAAAATGTATAATCATACGTTTCAGAAAAAATATTTGGCTCCGGAGTATATGAAAATAAAAATATGTGTCTTTTAGTCTTTAAATAAACAGAAAATAAGTGAACATGCGGTAATTGTTAGAAGTAATAAACTTTAAGTGTTGGAATTACTTCAAACTACGCATCATGTGGCACCATGATCACGTATTATTTTTTTTTTTTCAAAAGCAAGACAAAAATTGACGTGAGATAATGAGTGCAACGCGTTAAAATAATCCCAACTTGCATTTAATATTTATACATAATAGTGTGTATATAACCAGCTGCCGCACCGCAGCACAGCACACATTGTAAATTAATCATTGTGCATAATAAAATATGTACAGTCTTCGTATAGTTTGAGTAATAACCTCGGCGGAAATATTAATACATTAATACGCTTAGGAAAACAAACGGGGGAAACGTTTTATTTAAAAAAAAGTTATTTTTCCAATAATATTATAATATCCGAAAATCGTATTCAAATGTAGGCGCAACTATATATAGACCAATATTTTTTGGGCGAGTACAAATTGTAAAGGATCCCCAGACCAGTCAAGACTCTTCTCACTGTATGTATGTATTATATATATATATATTAAAAATAATTT
>NW_019101601.1:0-32496 GCF_001856785.1 Myzus persicae
TAAATGAAAATAACTAATATTAAATAATAAAACGCTAAGTGGAGAAAAGTATTGACGTTAAAAAGTCAATGGTAGTTTCACGACAAAACTAACCTCTTTGCTATGACTTGAGTAAGTTCTTCTTTCTTGGCGCCATTAACATTGTTGCCGGTCTTGGAAATTGGTAACGACCATTCGATCGAACCCATGCCTCCATCATCTCGTGCAGGGATTCTTTTAGACCTTAAAATTATGTACATTTAAAAAGATAAATTCACATCGGTTAAGTAACGTATTAAATATAACGTTTAACATGTTATGATAAAAAAATTGTATTTCTGTGTACTAAAATTATTGTTTGAAGTATTATTTAGTGAGATTAATTGAAAAATATTCGATTACAATTTAGGAACAACATGATTTTGTATGAGTCGTTTCATGTTTTTAGGAATACAATTTTAAATATCAGTAGAAATGACCGATTTTTTTTATCACAATGAAATGGCCTACAGTTACAGTTAATATATATAGAAAAATAATTAAGTGAATGAAAATAACTACTATTAAATAATATAACAATAAGTGGAGAAAAGTTTTAGCTATGTATTAAATATAATATTTAACATTTTGTGATAAAAAAATGAAATGAATATTATTGGATGAAAAAAATCAATTACTACTCAATTACCATGAAATGGTATGTGTGTGTAGTGTATTTTATTTGTATTTTATATGTAATTCGTAAAATTTTGTATGCCTTGAATATTAATAATATTAATAAATATTAATAAATGTTCTTGACTCAAGCTTTTACACAATGCTCGGCATTGACGAGTATTAAATAGTGACATAGTTATAAGTGGGTATGCTTAGTTGCTAAAAACATACCTCCTGCCACTGTCTGCAATAATTGCCCGAGTAGTATCTGCGTCGACATTTGTTTTGTTGAATATCACCAACGAGGACCCACCTATAAATTACATACATACGTTGTAAGACTTATTTATATATGTATAAATAATAATGTTCTAGTAACAGTATGTCAGTAGTGACATTTCGTCTAGTAGTTGTTGATTTTGTGCAATTTTATCAAGTTGTAATACACTTTGTAAGGTTACATAGAAAAAATGATATTCGCGAACACTTTGTACTTTTTTAGTATGTACTATGCCATATACAAATTTAAAAATGAAATGTAGTTCTGTCAAATATGTTCAAGTAATTTCGTATATCATGTGTTTGTTTTATTTGTTATTCTTTAAATGGTATACTCAAATCTATTTTAAAAAGTTATCGATTTCATTTCGTGGTTTGGTTCTTAGTGTATTATTTATGTATTGATTTCGGACGTCCTGACACCATCAACGACTAAATTCAATAACTACAACGCCGAAAACTGACAAGACTGGGTATATCCCGTCGAACCCAAGAGACCCATTGACGCCTTGTAAAATAAAAATCGTTAAATGTATTGTATATAAAGTATTGATATCAATAAACGATTTTAAATATTAATACTAAAGTATTTATTTAAGTAATAAGAAGTAGTACCACCGGTGTCGTTTTTAAGAACTAAAAAAAAAAGTATGTACATGTAGATTATATTGTATTATAATATTTATATTGTTAAATGTCACCAAACTCATATCGATTGAAATCATGATTCCGATCTAACATTTTGAGCAATTATATTTTATCTTATCTAGTCAAATATATTTCCTTGTATATTTTTATGGAACCGAGTATAAAGTATCCGAGATCAATTGTAGCCGATTTATCTCCGTACAAAGTGTTAGCTATCGATTTTCAACAATTTATATTTAGTATACTTACAAATTTTAAGCAGTATGCAAGTCAAATATTACCCAGTCAGTATTCAAAGTGATCCGTTTACCATCTTATATTCTTATCGGTATTCTATTTGCTGTCACACTCAAGTAGCAATAGTGTTTAAATTGACGTGTGAATACGTAATTTATGTATTTAAATATATATAATGTTAAGATATAATAAGTGAAATTTAAAAAATTTGAATCAATCACTTTTCGTTTGAACATAAATTAGAGTTTAAAAAGAAAAAAATCTACAGAGCGTTTAAGTGTAAAAACCATGGATGGAAAAATTATTTGAACATTTTAGTTATCTGCAGTGTGACAGAAGTCCCTATGTTATATAAGTACTTTACATGATATATGAGTTGTTAAATTATTCTGAAAATGTTTTTAAAAAAATAGTGTATTTGTCATTACCTACAATATTCTAGGGGGGGGGGGGAGAGCGTATATATGATATTTTTGTTATAAATTGTTGCACACCGTTTAGCATCTAAAATTCTAAACACGCTGCAATTACAACTATAGTATAATATACATTATACTATTGAGTTGTGCCTGTGTGTCTGTGTGTGACACATACCGCTGAGCCGCATAGTCCGCGCATCATTATTTATTATTATTACGTGTTACGATTTATAACATTTAAATTATTTTCATGTTATACGTATTAATTATGGACGATCGTCATTTTATTATTGTGCGAGCGTAACGATTCAACATTAAGTGATTCGTTACGAAGTGGCATCGCGAACAATTACTATATTAGTCAATTGCCGGACTGCACATATTTCACGCTATAGTTTGCACGTATGTTACAGTGTATGAGTGTGCTATATCGCGCGTTTAGGTGCCAATATTAGGTATCTGTGCAGGTGTTGTATATTATTATTATTATTATTATTATTATTATTATTATTTTGGTTGCCGTGTGACGCTGGTCAACAGGAGATGAGTGGCGTATCAACTTCACACGCGATGATGAGCAGCTCTATCAACCTCAATATGCGATCGGGCATCGTTGCCATCATTATAAACATTTTATATATTATGTAAGCTTTTTGATATAGGATCAATCCGTTGTTGTTATTATTATTATTCTGAATTTTCATGAATTATTATTGTTATTTATTATATGTATTTATTTAAATGTTTCTGAGACCGGTCCGATACGGAATTTATTATAAGGCGTAATCGGTGTGACCGTATCTATTTATTGTATTTCGCAAATTATATCATATAAAATTATATATATTCTTGTGTTGTTCATGTGAAACGTCATAATTATTATAGGCCATCTAACCATAGGGATCTGGTAAGCATATTGGTAAATGATATATCAGCTATACAGAAATCTGATATCATTACCAAACAGCTACCATTAGAATAATATGTATGTTATTTAGTGCCAAATAAATTGGCTACGCGTTGATATTACCATTTTTATTAAATAAAATATAGTAGTTATGACAATATTCGTATTAATTTTTTTTTCATAATCGAATAATATCTTTTTAATTTAATATGTCACATTACTTCCCAGCTAATAAACGTGTTATAAACTAAAATTTCTTAAGAATCTAAAAAGGCATATTTTATTTCCAAAACTGTCACAATATGAGATGTACCTATTTATCATATAAACCATTAAGCATTATGATTTATGAGCATTATATTAAAGTAAATGTAATCGATAACGGAATATAATCAAAACCGGAATTCTACTTAAAAGATAAATCTATAAACATTAGTATATAATTTATTTGATCAGTATATTATATTATATTAGCCTATCTGAGATTTTATTAATTATTAACTGAAATCAAAAATTGAAACGTTTTAATTAATCTTGTATTCCAAATGCATTATATTATGAAACAGAAACTGTTATGGAAAGACCAAATAATGAAGCTCAGTTGATAATAATATAATTGAACAGTCGTGTCCGTAAATTTTTGTACTCTGTTTTTATTTCGTTTTGTTCGTTTCAATCAACTAACCAAGTATTTCTTTTCGGATCGAAAACTTTAAAATGTATTCGAATATATTTTATAAGAGTATAGTCTACTGCTATTTCACATTTTTTACTAGGTGGGTATATTATTATAAAAGTAGAAATTTAGAAGAAAACGGTTTTTAATCTTTCTCGGAGGAAAGAAATTGATTTACTTATTGAGCGTCCTAGAATAATTAATTAAAACTATTATTAGGTACCACTAATATAATAGAATTAATAAAGCATTCAATTATTCATAATATATTAAACAAAACAATATTTTTGTAAACTATTACAAATAATTATTGGATTCTTAAAGTAGGTATAATTTTGTATTGTAACCATTGTTAAAGTTTATAAAAATATGTGTAACATTTAACAAAATACATTGTAATAGGTCATAATTTTAAAAATAAATAAATTAAAATCAAAAAGATTATAGTTCATAAATTAGTGCAAAGTAATATTTGAAGTAAAAATAATACTTTTTAAAAACCCAACAAATATAATATCATATTTGAAAAAAATACTTTTGCTTAAATAAAAACTGTTACCTAAATAAATTAGATGAATAATATGTAAAATAAATTAAATTAAAAATATAACCAAATGAGAATAATATTATGTTTAATATTTGTACTTACTTCCTAGCAACTCCTTGTCGAGTTGCGAGTTGGCTACATTCCCGAGAACAGCGATGATTATGATGCTCGATATCATCACTACTATTAAAGACTTCATGGCTTTTTGAAAACGCAAGGCAATCGAAAAATGAAATGTAGTTCAAACGAATGATTACTTTAAATTAATCAAAATATTTGAATTTACGAGATAAATTTGATTGCAAGACGAATAAGCGGAACCGGGAAGTCAGAAAACGGAACGTACACTAAAAATGAAACACCCTTCGCGAGCTCTTTTATAGGCTGCCACGGCCCACGGTGGTGAGGGGGCTGGCGACGGTGGTGGCATTGGTGTGCGTTGTCCACCACCACGGTGATTCGGCAGCACTATATAAGTGAAGCTACAGGATGCAATAATCGACACCTTTACCGACCAAACAGTTTAATACTATGTTGTGTTTATGAGGGTATTTACTATCTGTTTAAAACAGGAACAAAAATATTAAAAATTAAGAAACATTACGAAAGTATATTTATTGAAAAATATTATAAATAATTCAATAATACATGAACGATTTGATGATTAAAACCATATTTATTAAAGTACCTACGTCTTACATACAGTAGGTACACAATTCGTTATTAAATGTGTGTAAAATATGTTTCAGGCGTTTAAGACGTTTAAGTGTAGTGCAGTCGTATTCATGGTAGTTGGAATATTTACGATCATAACTCAAACCCATATGTGAATTTCGAATTTTACCTTGCAAATAATCATTTGAGGGAATTTTTTACGATTATATGCAGATCGAATGTGATACCAGTAGGGTATGATATTTGAATTATACTACAACGGATACAACACGAGTGTTTGTAGTCCATTAAAAGTAAAAAAATTCAAAATGTTTTTTTTTTAAAAGCAAAGCATTTAATTTATTCTATATACCATTTTATAAAACGAATTTTTTTTTTATGAGTTCTAGATAATTTAAACACAACCAGCCTTGTTCTGCGCATTCAAGTCTTCCGCCGACAACAATCGCGGATGCTCGTGATGCCAAATTCCTCTTAATAATTTTATTATAATATGTACCTAATTTTCCTATGATCGTAATATTATGGTTTGTATTATTATTCTGATAAAATATTTATTGAAAATGAAAAAAATTCAACCATGCTTACAAGGCAGAAAATCTTCTTGGAGTCCATAAATGTACTGAATAACGTATCTATTTAACACTGTACAAAATATGTTGGAAATCAAAATATTTTAATATTTAACAATGTAAAAAACTCTACGCTTGAACATAGTACCCTTTTTTTAATATAACATATTATTAATTGACTACATTACCCATATTCGTGTTTTGATTAATCGTATATATTGTTCTAATGATATCTAGAAAAAGATCTAAACTTGTTGAATAGTTTTAGTTGTTTGTATTCGAATAAGTTTGAAGATTTAAGACGTGTAGCGTACTCTCAATTTCGGTGTATTATTATAAATCACAAAATTAAATTAAATCGCGAAAAATAAAATAAATTAATGTATTCAAATAATCGTATTATATTACAGAATCCATATTATATTAAAATGTATACTAAGAACTAGTTAATTTTAAATTTTTATTCGTAGGAAAATAGGAAATGGATTATAGCATTTATAGGTACCAACAACTTATATTTAAAATACATATATAATGTTTGGGCTGGGGAACTGTCTCCAGCATCCGTTTCATTGATATCCAGAAATTCAATCTCACTTTGAATCGTGTCAAATTTTCGATTTATGAGAAAAAGTTTTTCTTGCCTAAAATCTTATAAAAATTTGGCTGATCATCTTTGTTAACATTGTTGGTAAATGTAGCAATGCGCTTTAATGCAGCCGCTGCGTTTTCTTTTGAGATCCGTAAGAACCTTTTGGTCGGACTAGTCTAAAACCACATGATGACGCGTAAGAAGCCTCAGAAAGCAGCTCAAGACAGATACAGATATATCTGCATTAACTAAATAGTAACCAGATTTGAAATGTGTATAAATTATATACGGATGAGGTTATATACTGTCTAAGAAGTACCGTCGTTACATTTATATGCCACAGATATAATAGCAATTTTAATACATAACCATAAAAATGATGCGATTATAACTAATGATTTATTATTTCAATGAAATTAACAACCGTTCATGTACACTAAGGAAAAATATTATTGCATGTTGCTTTATAATTTTATGTAGGTACATGGAAATGTCAAAGTACAAACAAATTCGGAGCAAATCTAAACAATATTAATAATAATATTTTAAGTTGATGTCAACTATCAAGTAATAAATATAAATGAAATGCCTATCATATTAGGGCCGGAGTCAAACAATAATGGTAGTGACACCCGATCACCAAAATACTTTGCGCGTTGCTTCGTACCACCACTCACCGGCCTAACACAATGTGCATGTATATATTTAAACTTAACATATATATACTTTAGCATGTGTGTGTGTGTGTGTGTGTGTGTGTGTGTGTGTGTGTGTGTGTGTATACGTTCGCTGATACTAATGAACCGGACATGACATAATATTTTAATCGCACCCGATCGGATTATTAATAATNTGTGTGTGTGTGTGTGTGTGTGTGTGTGTGTGTGTGTGTGTGTGTTTATTAATTAACTAATACTAAAAAATGGTAACACGGTTTCTGGTAAAAAATAAGTTACCTACCGTATAATACACGATAATTAATAATGGTACAAAAAATATTATCAATTCACAGCAACACAAAGGTATAATAATCAATCACAGCCTTATGGCTGAACAGGATAAATACGTAATATTATGGCCTTTATGGGCCAACAGAATATAATTATAATATAATATGGCTCTTCTGGCCCAACATTTTAAAAATTATAATATTACAAGTGATCGATTATCAATTGCCTATTTGCGCAATGATAAAATTATAATTTATAATAAATAGATAATAATACACTGTGCTTATGGTATGTGTGTGTGTGGGTGCGTGCGAGCTTATAGGACGGTGAGATGGAGGAGTCTTACGACTCACTACTATTGTTGCTCTTCGGTCGTCAACATTATATAACATGAAAGTTTTTTTATAATAATATAATTTTATTGTATATTTGTATTATATTATGTCAAACCATTATCATCGTACAGATAATACAAATAACGATAGTGATTTGGTGCAATATTTTGAGATTTTTTTCGACGACAACGACTACGTTAAACATTGCGATTTTTTTTATACCGATATTAAACATACAGTCAGGTTTAGTGGTGAAAATATTGTTCTCCCTGTATTCGACGAACAGAACAAACCATTATTATTACATATATCTACAACCCACATCCATGTCTATAATACTATCTGTCTACCTACATGGGCAAGCAGACTCGTTAATGCGAGGTGACTAGGCGGCGGCGATCCAGTGCTAGCTGTAAAAATAAAATGTAGCTTGTTGAATTGTTTCTATATAGGCACACACAATATATAGTCTGTCTAGGAGAGGTTATAATATATGAACATAATAGAATGTACATTTTTGCCGACCCGACTTGCTGTCGTTTATACCTGCAGCTGTGCAATCATTTGTCATGATTAAAATTGACATTTTAAGATCGGCACATCCCACACGACTTACATCCATTGTTTGCTTATCCCATTGAAAACGGTTTTACGAAGAGGTCAATTCCCATGCGGCTCTCGTCGAAAAAGGGATTATAAACGGGTAAATTCTCGAACAATAATATCGGTTAGGTTGGGTTAATAACCGATCACCGAATACCATCGGTATGGGCCCACACGAATTGCGTACCAAATCAGTTCAAATTTTTTTGAACGAATAGTGTTTCGGACGCAATATTCATGTTACATTTTTAACAGATTTTAACAGTCAATTTTATACTTGCCACCCTAATTGTTTTGCAATAATAAATATTTTGTAAGAAGTTCAAGAAGAATCGTACCTAAAAATAGGTAGCATTAAACGAAATTTGCAAAACAAAAAAAGAAAAGAAGACATGGATAATATTACATATGTATTAAATAAATTTGATGAATACAAAGTCGATAAATATGTAGCAAAATATTTATCCCTAATTGGTCCGAAATTTGCCGGTAAAAACATTATATAATTGTAATATATACAAACAGTTAATAATAAATAATAAATAATAATGGTATAGTATAATAAATAATAACATAATTTAAAAACTATGACAAGTAATTAAACATTATACTAAAATATTTTTGGGAGACTAAATAGAGCCAACCTCCTCGTGGTGTCTCCTGGATAACGCTAATAGGCTCTAAAAATTAAAAATTAATGATTAATTATTTAAGTGTTATTTTTCTAGGTGTTTCTAAATGTTATATTAATACTTATTTCCTATGTACCCAAACGTGTTATCTAGAGTTATGGTGTACCCAAACGGTGTATTCATTTGTACCCAAGCGTGTTGCGTTTAGGGTCTACTGTACCCAAACGTGTTAAGGCCCGGGATCTGTAGGTAACTATTTAAATACAATGAAATAACAGGTGTGATCCCGCACACACACAGCACCGCGCCACCGCCGCTAACCTACTCACAGAAGTCACCTATCGTCATAGACAAGACTGAAGGTTAACCCAATTATACAGTGCAGCAACGCATGTCAACGGACGAACAGTCAAAGTTCAACTCGTATCATCTTAGGCTAAGGGAGAATAATGAGAAATATGTCATCGACAATGCCACAGAACGATATTTACCACAAAAAGACCGCATCCAGTGCCAACGCAGAAAGTGTTCGATAATATTGTTCCTTTGAAGATGAACATGAAAAACAAATAAAGACTGATGTCAGCAACTGTTCACACGCGACCGTCTTGCTCACGCACCAAAAACAAAAAGAATCGATATTACGTAAAACGGCTGCCTCATGTCCGTTGAATTATTAATTACAAAGTTAGGAACGGATGGAACAGATTATGACTAGATACGACTACTACTTTGATAAGTTGAGACGACAAATGTTGTGATATAGCAATCTACTAATACGCCGCTATCTCACACCTACCAGGGACCTTGTGTCGCAAATAGACCTATATACATATCTTCTTTAAATTTATTGCTGCAGGCTGGGGAATCAAATACGAATTTGATTAAAACATAACAACATCGATTAAATCATCTTGAACAGTAGGTCCGACCAATAAAGTATCGTTGAGTGATTTTCCCATGGTTTTGTTAACAGAAGCATCAAAGACGTTACACGATACACAACGGCAGCCAGTACAAAGTACAGGCACCGCAGCAACCGGTTTAGGCTCTTACCAACCACCACCACGGGTTACGACAACGCGACTTTGTCAACTCTCCCGCCGCTCTGCAAAGGCACAAGGTGGGGACGGGAAGACTAATCGCGCTGGAATTACGCCACATGCACAATTCACATGGGTAGGCACATTCGTACGTCGACATACTGGAAAGGGAAGTCATAACCACCCGCCACTAGTCTCGACTTATCACAATTAGAATTTTGGGACGACGCCGAAACATGCTCGAAACTTACCGATGTATTAAAAAAATACGCGGTAGTATTCAGTGAAAAGTAGGACGTACCAAACTAATTGAACACGAAATTTTGCTTAGAGACCCATCGCCGATCGCGCTTAAACCATACCCGTACCCACAGCAGAAGCTAACTGCTATCGACGACATTGTGCGCGATATAGAACTACAGGGACTCCGCGACTCGCGAGCCACCGAGACGTAATGAATAATGATAGATGTAAGATGCAGGCACGGCGACTACAGCCGCTAGGTTATATTATTGGATAATCAATAATTGGAGAAAAAAATGTATTCCTATTTCCTACCGTAATCTAACTATTAAAATATAGTAAATAATATTAAGTATATTTAATCAATGACTGAACCGATTTGGATGACAATTTTTACTGTTATACCCGACACTATGATGAAGATTTTAGTACCACTTTTGTCAATTAATATAAGTATTAAGTTATTATTAATTAAAATAAACGTGAAAATAAAATACCTATTCCTTTTTTTAGTAAGAAATAGTCTCTGGCTGAAAATAAATAACAATCAAACTCGACTACCACAGATGCCTCTATAGGCTATGGTCGGTATCGACGTTTAATAATAGACAATTATTTTAAGTATCTAGTTTTGCAAAAAAAAAAAAAAAACAATTAATTTTATCTAAATATCTATTATTAGTAGGTATTTATAATCAATGGTGTTACATTAGTTTTAGTTATTGGTAAAAAATAACTAATAACTAAACGAATTTTCACAAATTGCTTACTAAGATGTTGAGTTGCATTTAGCCGCTCATCGGTGTATCCACAATCAAAATAAAAAATATTATTCATATAGAGTATTTACCTAGCGTAGGGTACGATGATAATAATATAAAATAATATAATATAATATCCTATCAATGTTTTTCTCACGGTCACCCCTATCACATTTGTGACGTCCAATTTTAATTTGTATATTTTTGTCCCCGATCCAGAAAAAGTTGATAATGTCGTTTACAAAGGAATTTTTAAGTCTTTGAATTATAAAAATACTGGCATAATTCATATAGTTATACCTACAAAATTTACATAAACGAACTCTAATTTTAGCGCTTCATACACTAAATCAATTAAATAAAAAAAGTTGCAATGAGTATCAATTTTTCTATTGACACAGGTGATATACATTTTTTTCAGCATTATGAAGAATTCTAGGTGGCGGCTCTAAATTTATATGGCTACATTACCGCGGAGACGTGACTAAAAGTGGTCTGAAATAAAAATAATTATTTAACACCCCGAAAATAAATAGCAAATTAAGATCTGAGAAGTATTGCAATAACGAAGCATTGCCGAGTCAGCTTGTAGTCTATAATATATCAATATACATGACACATGTACAATTTTCAACGGTTTCGTTTTTTCCGTATATACATTTTAAGTTTTAATCGTCAATTACCCACCTATGTTGCAGGTTGTCTTTGATAAAAAAAAAAGAATGAATAATAGTTAAACAATAGTTTACACAATAAGTGACATTATTTTAATTCAAACATATACGTAACTACGTGTCAATAAATAAGCGATTACTTATATGTAGGTATATTATATAAGTATCTTCATTTTATAAATAAAAATTCACTTAAATTTGTTTTAACCAAACGTACGAGAGTCCTGTGTGCAACTGGATATTCTCGCTCGACACAGGTGTCCGCTGTGCTCGTACTCGGCGTGCCACCGGGACATGATCACCCAATATATACCTACCCACACGTGGACCCGCCGTCGCCCACTTTGCCCACCGTCGTAGCTGATACCTGATAATATTATTATTTGTATGTACATTTTGTAATTCTAAGAACGAATAAACACATAAAATATACACAACACAATCGTGCGCACACAGATTTTTGTCAAAACCAAGAATAAAAATATACTAATGGGTCTTGTGTATATAAATATTAACATTATTATGTGACGATAAAAAATAATTGTAATAATAATTTATATAATTATACTGTTAAAGCGAGAAATCATAATAGTGCCTGCACTGCCGGGACATGATCTTCCAGAAACATATTAACGCATTATGTCCCGCAAGATCATGTAACGGCGACACTTGTATGGTTTTTCACAGATGTGCGTAATCATTTTTCCGACCCGGCTTGTCCAGTGAGTCCGAAACCCGGAACGGCCTCTTGGCTCTTGCCCATCCAGCCAATGGTCGACTCGTCGTTGCCTCCGTCACTGCAGTGTTTTACCTCACCATAGGAACATCAGGGTCGGAACGGTTCCACTGCTTCCGAAAAACGTCAGGCAGGTCCCTGGTGTGTAGGTAGTGTTTGACATACATGGAATCGGCAAAAAGTAATGCCTGCAGCGACATGGGCGTGACGCGGGACTGTTGAGGGTTCTGGTCGTGGTTCATTATACTGCTTATGTTCCTGATGTGGTGGGGTTGGTAATATCGGTGACAGGGCGATAATATAGTAAACTAAAAGATTGAAAATGTCAAATGATATTATAAAAATATTATATTTTGTTTGTATTTATTGATAATATCAACACCTTATTTCCATGTTTTAATCTCGAGCTTAATAACGCGATACCGGAAAATAGTAGTCATATCACACATTTTGTAAGTTACTTTAAATTCGTTTTACCTACGAACTTATATTCAAAATTAAATGGATGTTGTCGAAGACGAAATTTTTTATTTTCTTATACTTTTTTGTTTTCCTCAGCTTTTTTGAAAATTACTGGCAATTTAAATTTTGACATTTTGACCTCCCAAATACGCCAACTAGATTCACTTTCGACTTTTCCGCCAGAAAAGATTCTGAAGACGAAAATTGAAGCATTATTTTGACAACTTATAGTGTACTCCCAAAAATGTTATAATGAAAACAATAAATAAAAAAAAAAAAACACACAGCATAGTAAAATAAATAATAATACACTCATTGCTCCGCTCAGAATCTAAAATAAAATGTAATGTAAACATTTTAAAAAGATTTCTAGTTGACTGGGCAAGAAATAATTGAATCGCCTAATTGAAATTTACCTCAAAGTAGGTTAGGTATAATAATGATAATCTGATATCAATGATGTATTATTATTAATTTTAATATTATTAAAATTATATTACTATTAACTCCGCCTAAGCTATAATATTTTATTAAAAACAATATTCCTAACTTATATTCCTGATTTATATTCCTTTAACCATTTTTTAGCTTGAGTAGGAAATTAAAACTAAAATAAAACAACATTCTACGAGCACCTATTTTGTTATGTTTCGGATTTTAATTCGAAAGAAATTGTTATTTAGTTTCAGAATGCGACGATCGCTAGACTAATTCAAACGAAAGCTGAACTCGATATGTGAGTGGCCGATCTAACGACACAGTAGTCGAGTAGACATAAGCGTGGCGAAGCTAAACTTAAAAATAATAAGCTAAGCAACAAGACCGTGTATAATATGATATACCGGAAATCAAACGTTGCCATTTGACACGTTTAGTGCCTCCTAATATTATTATCCATATAAGTATATAACTATATAATATTATAGTAATAGTATTTATAATATACATCGATGTGAAAGACAACGATGTCGCCTGCAGCGTCATGAAACAACGTTATGATAACTGATACGACGGGGCCACCGTCGTTTATTACAAACATATCGTCATGATTTTGTATTATAATTTTTAACCTCGAAAAATTCAAAAAAGGCTATAAAAAAGTTTGTTGTTAGCAGAGTGTGTAGGCACTTGAAATACGATTGTATCTTGGGAAGTATAGTGTCAAACATTCTATAAAAAAAGATGCGAATGAATCGAAATCTGAGCCCTATGTATAAGAAATATAATCTGTGTGCCAACTAGTTAAAGAAATATGCGCAGATATTTTTTCTGACTAACGAGTGGTGGACTTTGCCGGCGGAATACCGGGAAATTTCCCTTTGGGCTGCTGCTTAAAAACAATTTGTTATTATATATTTATAATAAAATGTTAATAAATTACAAATATTTTGTATTTTCGTATCACAACGAGTGAGTGTAAGAAATTACTTATAATAAGTGTTTAAAATTTTTGATTTCGGTTCTGGAGAACCACTCCTCCAACGTCGGCATCAATGCATAATCAGAAATTATATATAACTATGGCACACATGCAGTTACAAAGCGCATTTTTTTCTGAATTTTCTAAACATTGCTTTCTAAGAAAAAAAATCGTTTTATACATCAATTTAATGAAAAATGAAAATTTTATTCAGCATTTTTTTTAAATATTTTGGTTTTGAGAACATTTATTTGTCAGGTTTACTAAATTTTTATGATTTGAAGGATTTTTTGCTAATTTTATTCGTTCTTAGTAAGTTCATAGCAGTTAATTTTTTACTCATTTTTTATTTATTGGTTTTTGGGACCCACCTTTTTTTTGTTTATTGCTAAGCAGATAATTATTATAGACATTTTAAAATGTATCTAAAACAAAAATCGAAATTGAAAGCAAGGTTTTTCATAGTCCTAACGCTATTCAAACGTTTGTAGAAAGTGTGCTGCAGATTTTAGGCAACTTTAAGTAGGTAGGTACGAAAAATAATTTGTCATAATATTATTTACTTAGTCCAAAGACATTTATAAAAAATTTAAATTTATGCTCAGCTATTTATATAGGTACCGTATTCTATACACACCGTTCAACCGTAGGTATTGACTATTAAGTTATATCTATTATTTCAATTTATTTATTAAATATTATACTCAGTTGATAAAATGTTCATAATGTTTTTGTATACACTGATGATAATATTTTGAAGCAGAATACCAGAATAGCTAACCTGTACAGTATTTAGTATAAATGAAAATGGCTACTTGTGATCAATGAAAAAATATGTTTAACGATAATATTCTAAAACACTTATGCTTACAAACACGTACAGAGTGAAGAATGAGGGAAAGTAAAATTATCATAAGTCATTTAAAAATAATTATAATTTATAATATTGTAAAAACTTGTAAGAAAACCAGTAAATAATTGGAGCATTTGTTATTATTCCATATTATTATTTGAGGACAAAAAAAATATGTATAGAGTTGTAAAAACTTACCCACATTAAACACACTATTCAGAATATAAAATTATATACATGTTGTGTCAATTTTCAAAGAGCAAATAAAAATGTTCAGATGTCTAAAAGTAGGTCAAAATGTTATCACGTTTAAAATCCTGCTATAGACGATATTCTTCAATTTGTTTTTTTATTTTGTACATATTATACTTATGAAAGTGTCCGCTTAGTTAATGTCTGTCCTCTGTAGTAAGGAGATAGGGACCTACATTGGATATTAACCTTTGCCTATACATGGTATAATTTTAAAACTATTTTGACACGTTTTGAACTGTTTATACAGACATTTTAAATTTAAATTCTGAGTGGAGCGATGAATGTATTGATTTTACAATGATGTGTGTTTTAATATTTATTTATTACTTTTTTTTTGTGTCTGTCATCACGGTTTCTTGCAGTAAAAGTGCTTCGATTTTCTTAAATAGCAGCTTTTCTGGTAGGAAAGTGAATCTAGTTAGTGTATTCGGGAGGTCAACATTAAAAAAAAATTTTTACCGGAAAGTTAAACTACACTTTTATGAGTGTTTGAAGTTAAAATTTTTACAACATTGGATATTCACTCGATTTCTCTTGTAGCGATTTTCTTATTTTGTTGTAATTCAAATGTATTTAAATTTTAAATTGCTCAAAAATATTCAAAATATTAATAGGTATGGAAATAAAATTATACTATGTAATAATTCATCTTATAATATAAACAATTAATCTGTATTGTTCACTAAAAACTAGGCGGGCGAGACCAATGAGGAAATTAAATTTTTTAAGCTTTTGTTTGTTTTTTTATGAGTCTAAAGCACTATAATAAATACAACGTGCATGTCTGCATAACTTTATTAATCTATTTTATTCTACAAATAAAATACTAAATTTGCAGGAATTCTTTTTTCTGAACTTGTTCCAAATTTGTTCTTACCTATAATATCAAGAAATTTGTATACCTACATACCTCTCTACAATGTACTCTTATAATTCTTGTGCAGAACATTCGATTATAATTAAATCAGTTAAATCTTTAGCCAATTAGCCTATAAAATACCCTGGTGTATGTTTATTATGTACATTTTATTTACAGTTGTTTCATATTATTTGACTATATTATTTTTCGTTTATAATGTTGGTACCTAATAAGTAATAAGTTTCACAAATGCAGCCTACTGAGTACTGGTGAATATTTTTGCAATAAGAAAAAGTATTGATTGTATGTATACATCGATGCTTACACATACGTTTTACATAGGTAGTAAGTTTTATTAAAATAAAATGGCAAATAAATAGTATCGATTTTAATATCGACTTTTTTTTATATATAATCAGACATACATATTAGAACTTTTAGCGGTTGGTGAACGCAATATACCTGGTGTGACCTCAGTATATCTTAGGTTAGGTATTATAATCTATCTAACATTATATAGTACCATTCACTCCACTCCGTGTTTACTCAGTGATTTTATTCTCATTTTCTAATATTTTTTTTATATAAAATTTTATTATTTTATTTAAACGTTAGTACATTGAAAATTTTAAATATGTTTAGCTGAACACAATGTAGGTCCACATATTTTACGACATAAAGTCTGAGTAAATTTAATGACTACTTTTTTACTGTGATATGCTTACAACAACGTTACGCATACTACAAATTATATACATTGTATGTTTTTTAAAAGAATTATATGTTTAATATTTAATTTATTCATTTAATTTATTTAAGAAGTCTAATACACTACCATGGTGTTACAGCGGAATCAAGTTCGTATTGTACAGCAAAATATGTACGTCCCAGGAGTACTACCCAGCCCACCAAACACGTTTAATGCAATAATATTATATATATCAAAATGTATTATTCATTAATTATTTATTTTATTATTTTATTTTTACCCATTTCTACTCTTACTGTATGTCACATTCTTCAGGAAATGATTTAGTTGACTAAAATAATTGAATGAGCAAAACGATTGTCTACTTAAAAAAAGAACTTGTATTTTATTATTTTGATTTTCAATCATAATTTTTTACATAGAAATAATTATTTAAAAAAATTGTATTATAATCTTATATTATAATAAACTCAATGTCGATTCAGAATGTTCAGCGAGATATTCACCAGCAACGAACATCACATCTGTTCTAGTTGCATGATTCTGTTTTTAGATTCGGTGTTGCAATCCATTAAAAGAGCCATTTGTCGTAGCCAATATCTTTTTTCGTTGTTGCAACCGTACTGGTGTTTAACTGGTCTGAACCACTCTTCCTATCTCCATCAATAATACTGAATGGAGCATTCCGTTTATCCCTTTTTAAACAAATGAAAAATAATACTATTTAGATAAATTATCTAAGAGCCAAGGTAATTATTATTTTTTTTCTTAAAATAAATAATAAATGTAAAATGATATAAATGTAATATTATTAAGTTATTATGTTATTATTCAACCGCATCTTGAATTACGATACCAATTACTTTAATGTATACATTTTCAGCCACCATCTCCATCACTCATTAGTCATTAGTTATTTTAAACAAGGCTTGGCATTAAGGAGTTAAAATTTTAAGTGACTTTTAACTAAGTCTTATGACGAAATACTTTTAACTTAAGAGAACGACGCACTCGAACATGTGGTCTCCGTCTTAACAAGGTAATATTCTTGCCTAAAAGTTTGATGATTGGTCAATTTACTCTAATATTAAAACCAGCAGTCCTGAGTCCACTATTGTAAATAGTGAACGAAAATTTGGTATGTCAGACGGGTGTACAACACAGAAAACATAGTGGGTACAAAGGTCCTCTTAAAGAGGTAAAATATGTTTCATTCTACATAACATGCAATTCCTCATTAGTTAATAATTATTGTAATAATCTAAATCTCATAGATGTAAAGTATATTTTGTTATGAAATTGGTAATTATTATTTTTAAATTTAAAAAAAATTATCTTTAATACTATGTATAGGTTATTTTATAATAATGCGTATTCTAAATACTAGATTGTCATCTGTTGAAATGTAGTACTCATAATTTTGGCCAAAATAAAAAGGTTCGATTTTGATTTAAACAGAAATGATTTTTATCTAATTAAATAATAATATTTTATTAGTAATGAGAGTCACTTGCTTGTCAATTGTCATAATATTCTCTTAAACATATAAATATATAATATTATGACTAGGTGTCACACAACACATGCTCCTGAAATTTTCTGAAGGACATGACAGAAGAAGCCAAGCCACTTTATAGTTTATACTTTAGCCTCTAAGTTATAACGATAATTGAACTATTTATATATAAAAACGGCAATGCATGTTATAACATTTTAGATTCTGACTGGAGTGTGAATGTATTGATTTTACAATGACGCATTTTTTTTTTCATATTATTTCAAAATATTTTTCTCATTTCGAACTATTTATAGGCATAAAAAATGTTCTTTTTTTAAATTTTTGTCGATTTGCATGTTCATCATTTTGACCAAACTAAAAAATACAAAATAATTTAAAAAAGAGGGATGTCTCTCTGCTGTACTCGGGTGTGTAGAAGGTCGCTCTAATGGATGGTATTACATTTGAATTCAATGAAATCAAATCAACAAAAAACAATTCTGAGCGGAGACGGTATGTCAGTTTAGGATATTTTATTATTTTATATTGTTATTACTTATTAATTATTATTAATATGGTAGCCTAAAATTTGAATTAAAATATTATTCTTAAATTATCAGTGATGCTTTAAAAATATTATTTATACCTATGTAAAATTGAACTGTTTTGGAACCGAATTACAACAAAATGATAAACGTTATTCTTTGTATTAATATGCAATTTTGTAAAAATTTGAACTTAAAATGTCTGTAAAAAATAACTGTATTTATATATTTTTTAGATTTCTTAGTTACGGAAAAAAATGCTTAAGTAGAAACTTGTTTTAAATTTTCAATCTTTAGCTATAATAATTGAACATTTTATAAATTTTTAACTACGAAATCATTTTAAATTTTCAACTTGATAAATATATTGTCAAAATTTGAACTATAAATACTTATAAAACAAAATCGGGCCTCTATATTTTTAATAGTTTTCAATTGCTATTGTAACAAGTTATCAAGAGTTTTGGATTACATTTTCATGCTTTTTTACCCCACCAAACAATTATATTGACATAAATAGAAAAAAAATGAAAATTGAAAATGTGCGTCAACAGATTAAAGCGAATCAAAATGTTTTGAACATTTTATAAAATATATAAAGAGGTGAAATAAATATGGTGTTAATTTTAAATGTCTACAGTAATTCGTTTTTGAATTACAAAAAAATAAGAAAATCGTTACAAGAGAAATCGCGTGAATATATAATGTTGTAAAAATATCAACTTCAAACGCTCATAAAAATTTAATTTGACTTTCCGGTAAAAAAATTTTTTTGATAAAGGTAAACAGACGTCTTATTAGGTATCTTGTATTAAACTTTTAAATCTTAGATATATAATTTCTAACTAAATATAATTTGCTAATTTTCGTGATTTTTACGAATTTTGCCTTTTCTAAGTTTAAATGCTCATAGAAATTTTTTATGGATTTACACGCAAATTTTTTTTTAATTTCCACTTACAAAAACTAACGAGGAATCTCGTATTATATTTACAAGCTTTTTGACTGAGAGAAAATTTTTAATCGACATTAGCTAAAAAAACAAATAATAGAAAGACAAAAATGTTATATGCCTAAAAATAGTTTAATACAAGTCAAAATATTTTGAAAAGTTTACGGTGTATTGAAAACGATAACAAAAATATTCAAAGAAAATATCATGTACCTAGAGTCATTTTGGAGTTAACTAAAAACCAAAATTGATTTTTTCGAAAACTGTTTTTGAGTTCTACCAGAAAAGTTGCCGTTGAAGATAATCGAAGCACTTTTACTGCGAGAAACCATGACGACAGACACAAAAAAAATAATAAATAAATACATTTAAAAACACACATCATTGTAAAATTAATACATTCATCGCTCCGCTCAGAATTTAAAATTGAATATTGAAAATGTCTTTAAATATCTCAAAACGAGCTATGAAAATTATGCTGTTCATAGAGTATACACATAATATTGTACAATAATTTGGATCAATAAATGGTTATCATTTTCTGTATTGTAAATCTACTATTGAATATTTTGCAATACCATATTTTGTTGCCGTGGGATTTAATTAAACCTACATTTTTGAATATCATTGAACAATATTGCAAGAGGAACATTCAACAAGATTTGATGATTTTTATAAGCATGACAAAAAAACAAAACTATTCTAGAATTCATTTCTAGTTGAAATAAATTATGTCAAGAACAATTTTCAAATGTAATTCATTTAACATTAAAAAAACGAGTATCTAAAAAATTATTTTCAGGGAGCAACTATTTTGCTGCATTTTTAAAGTTGTCTTCCAGTACATTACCAAGAAACCGACAATTTTCACAAAAACTTATAGGGGAGTTTGCAATTACATATATATGTGAGCAGCCGTCTTCAATTATGAAAAAAAGAAAAAACAATATTCACACATAAGTTATGAACGTTTGTAAGTTGTATTACGAGTCTCTACTAAGCTAATATAGAACAATTCACCGATAAGTTGCAGGCACAGAATTCTCATTATGATTTGTAATTTGACATTTTTCTTAAAAACAATTTTTTCTGTAAAATTTGTATTTTTTTAACATATATATTTTCTGATAAATAACTAAATATATAAAAGTAATGCAATAATTAGTATTATATCATAAGTATTATTTTTTATTTATGTGGCTATCGAAAAAAATTTTAAAAAATATGGCACATATGGTTAATACAAAAGTTGCAGACCACTGGGTCCTAACCTATCTTATAAGTTAATTTATCTATATAAAGGTCTGTCCTAACACTTCAAACATATTTCAAGATATTGATGCTTAGTCAACATTTGTACTAGGTTTGTACTCTACTGAAGATAAAAGAAAAAAATTTATTATTATATAACATTGTATTTTGTTTGGCATTTCAAATGTCTTTTTCATAAATATTATTACTAGGTAATTACCTAATTATTATAAACACAAATTCAAGGGGTCCATTTTAATATAGATTTCTAACACCTTAATAGGCAAGAAGGAACATGGACTTGTTTGCAAAAATCAATAAATTAACATTGTCAAAGTGCTCGAAATATATATAATGAATAAAAAATTGTAAGCATCCATAGATAGGTACAACGTTTCTCAAATTTGGGAGAGGGTATGATAATGCTTATATAGAGATTTGAGTTCCACGACTTCTTATAAAAACGACTAGCAATAGCACCACTATAATAATGAGCACAATTAAATAACCAACTCATAACATTAGGGCAGTTACTGCTAATATTTCTATACACCTAATTTACTACAAAAATATAACTACAATTCAGTAATAAATCGATAAGTAGAGAAACATTTTCACTACGAAACTAACCTTTTCGTCTTGCCTTGAGAAGATTCTGTAACCACGGCGATTTCAGAATCGTCGAGGCGATTGTGACCAAACAACCACCAGCCGATCGGACCCACGCCTCCATCTCCTCCTGGAGATCTTTTCGTCAACCTTAACATTATAAAAAATTTAATACCGTGTTCTGCAATCGTTTTATTAATATATTTAACATTAAATTTAACTTGTGGTAATCCAAAAATTGTATTACTGTGGTTTAGAATTATTGTTTGAGGTAGAATTTAGTTACAATAGTAAAAAGTTTGATTAAAATCTAGGAAGAGTATTATATTAAGTATGTCCTTTCAAGATTTTCAATGAACTTAATTTTACAAGTCAATAGGGGTGTACAACTATTTCGAGCACAATTCAATGACCTGATCATAAAATTAGTGCAGTAACTGTTAATATTTCTGTACACCTAATTTACTACAAAAATATAACTACAATTCAGTAATAAATCGATAAGTAGAGAAACATTTTCACTACGAAACTAACCTTTTCGGCTTGCCTTGAGAAGATTCTGTAACCACGGCGATTTCAGAATCGTCGAGGCGATTGTGACCAAACAACCACCAGCCGATCGGACCCACGCCTCCATCTCCTCCTGGAGATCTTTTCGTCAACCTTAACATTATAAAAAATTTAATACCGTGTTCTGCAATCGTTTTATTAATATATTTAACATTAAATTTAACTTGTGGTAATCCAAAAATTGTATTACTGTGGTTTAGAATTATTGTTTGAGGTAGAATTTAGTTACAATAGTAAAAAGTTTGATTAAAATCTAGGAAGAGTATTATATTAAGTATGTCCTTTCAAGATTTTCAATGAACTTAATTTTACAAGTCAATAGGGGTGTACAACTATTTCGAGCACAATTCAATGACCTGATCATAAAATTAGTGCAGTAACTGTTAATATTTCTGTACACCTAATTTACTACAAAAATATAACTACAATTCAGTAATAAATCGATAAGTAGAGAAACATTTTCACTACGAAACTAACCTTTATAATGCGTTTTATTGATTTCATAATTATATGTAATATGTACAATTTATTTTTCGGTAACTAAATGTCAAGACGGTGTTCTTAACTCAAACTTTTACGCAATGCCTAGCATTGACGAGTATTAAATAGTATTATAATTATAGTGATAAGTGACAATGCATAGTTGCTAAAAACTTACTTTCTGCCACTATCTTCAATAATTGACTCAGTAGTTGCTGCCTCGATCTCTGTTTTGTTGATGTTCACAAACTGGGACCCACCTACAAAGAACATACATACTTTGTAACAATACGTCTTGTTATGCATTTCATCGTTGTTTATTATTTATATTTTGAGCTGTGTTATCAAGTTGTAGCACACTTTGTACGGTCATATAGAAAAAAAGGAATCCGTGGACAGTTTGTACTTGTTTAGAATGTACTAAGTAATATATACATTAAAAAGTCAAATGTCCCTATGGCAAATATTTTCAAGTAATTTTGTATATTATGTTATTGTTTTATTTGTTATTCTTAAAGTGGTATATCCAAACCTATTCTATAAAATACCTATTTGGATTTCCCTTTGTTTTTTCGCTCATAGCGTGTTATTACTCTTTTCATTTCGGACAGCCCTCCATCATCAACGACAAAATTCAATAACTACAACGTCATAAAAGGGGTCAGGCTGGGCATGTCCATTGAGACTAACATTTTGTAATCATCGGTACAAACATGAGAAAAAAAACAAAACATCGTGAAGATAGATTATGTTCTGTTGTCAAACTCATACCGATTGAAAGCACGTGATTGATCTAAAATTTTGAGCTATTATATTTTATCTGGTTAAAAATATATCCCGGTTTATTTCTATGGTACAAACTATAAAATGTCCGCGATCAATTATTATCAATTTATTATTACCATACAAAGTGCCCGCTATTGATTTTCACTAATTTATATTAACTGTACAAAGTGTTTACAGTATTCAAATCAAACAATAAACAGTATTGAAAGTGTCCATTTACCATCTAATGTATATTCTATGCTCTGTCGCGAGCGAGGAGCTTTAGTGTTCACATTTTTGTTTGAAATTGTGGAAGAGTGTTTATTCAATATATGTATTTAAATATATTGTGTTAAGATAAAATAAGCAAAATTTAAAAAATTTGAACCAATAATTATTTATTTGATAATAAATTAGAGTTAAAAAAGAAAAAAGCCTACAGCTATGTAGAAACCGTAGTTGGAAAAATTATTCTCACATTATAGTTATCAACGTGACAGAATTGCCTATATTATTCTACTTACTTGAAATATGCGTTATTAGGTTATTGTGAAAAACTAAAAAAAGAAATAGTATTTTTGTTATTTCTTACAATTTTGAGAGGAAAGGGCTCATAGACGGACTTTTTGTTATACAAATTTTGCACACTGTTTAGCATCTGAACACGCAATTACTAAAATAAATATTATACTATTATAGGTACCATTAAAACAATTTTTATGTTATTTAGTGACAATCGAATTGAACACGCAATGTCGAGACCGTTTGGGTTAAATAAAATGTAGCCATGTAGGTAATGTCGTAATGACAAAATTCGAAATAATTATTAAGCATCATCGAATTATGTCACTTAAATACAATATGTTACATTAATTCCTTATACATACTTAGGTGTTAAAAACTAAAATTTCTTATGAATTGCAAAATGATCAAAATCGTTAAAAAGTATTCGAGTATATTTTATAAGATTATTTCTTACTACTATTTCAAATTTTTGAACGAGTATAGGTAAATCACTAAAAAAAAGGAGTAATTTAGAGGAAAAATGTCATAAGCTTTCTCAAAACTAAGAATTGAGGTGTGATAAATTAATTTAATTTAGAACTCTATCCCTTGAAGTACGTAATTACAACTAGTATTTCAATTCATCAAACCGAATTAAAAAAAGCGATCAATTATCCATAATACATTATACAAAACAATATTTTAGAATTAACTACTACAAATAGTTATTGCGGATTATTAAAGTAGGTATTATTTTGTATTATAACCATTATTATTAATATTTATTAAAATAATATGTGTAACATTTAACAAAATACATTGTAATAGGTCAAAACTATAATAATTAATAAATTAAAATCGAACAAACTAAAATTCATAAATCAGTGTAAAGTAAAACTTGAAGTAAAGAATAATATTTCTTATAACCCAACAAATATAATATCAAGGTTGGAAAAAAACTTTTCTTAAATATTAACTGTTTAATAAATTAGATGAATAATACTTAAAAGAAATTAAATGAAAAATATATCGAAATGAGAATATGACGTTTAATATAAGTACTTACCGCCTAGCAACTCCTTATTGGGTTGCGAGTTGGCTGTATTTCCGGAAAAAGCGATGATTATGATGATCGATATCATCACTGCTATTGTCGACTTCATGGTTTTGAAGGAAAAATTCAATCCAATAGAAATGACAAAGAAATGTAAGTCAAATAAATGATTATTGGAATAAAATCAAAATATTTGAAAGGACGAGATAAACTGGACAGCAAGACGAGTACACAGGTGAACTGGAAGAAGTCAAAAAACCGAACAACACTAATAATGAGACTCCTCTCGCGAGCTCTTTTATAGGTTGATACGGTGGTGGTGGTGGTGGTGACGGCGGTGGTGGTGTTGTTGGTAGTGAGGGCAGTAGTAGTGGTTCGACTCGTCCTATGAACGAATCGGCGGCACGTTTGCACACCAAGCAATTTAATAGTGTTTGGCATAATGGACTCCCACATTTCTGAGGAGAATTTAAAAAAAAGTATACAAGATATAGAAAAAAACATTTCATTTTTAAAAACCAAATTATACAAGGTTTTTTTAAAAATTATATCGTTCAAATGGTTGTTCTTTTTCCTAAGGTCGGGGATTTTTATTTCGATTACCAACATACGCATACACATAAACATACAAACATACCCAAATGGCCAAATAGTAATGAAAGGAAAGAATACGTCTAAATGGAATAACAAATCTTATTTTATCTAAAATGTAAACCTATACATATAATTATTGTTATCTGACAATAATATAATTACTTACCTAGTTTTTAATCACTTTAGTTAGTGCTATGTTATCTGAGAGGTCGTAAAGTGTGAAATTCTCTAAATGCCATTTTTTTGGACATCTGTTGAGTAACACAGGGGGCAAATTAGTAGTTTTATACTTAACAATCATTTTTAAGAAGACTATATTATATCAGCTATTGAAAAATGTGTATAATGACAAAAACATATCTTAGAAATTGAGAGTGCCACGGTTGACGGTAGTCGTTTCAATGTTGATGTATACACTGTTTCAAAAGATAATATACCAGATTTACATAAGAAAACTGGTTTTGCCCGTGGCCGCCTGGTATGTTCTCTTTTGAAACAGGGAATAGTAATGTATTAATGTTTTCGTTGGCTTTGGGTTCATATTATCATTGATTATAAATACAATATATCGCTCACTGCCTGTGTAACAATATTGCGAGGAAATTATTTCCGATATAGCGCGTTAAGGTATTTTGTCTACAATAAAATTAAATATTATTCCTAAATCCTAATCGCCTACTGCATCGTCGTTGACGGCTGTCGTCGCGTGACATGTCGTAACCTGCAAATCCACGAAACGCTCTATTGCTTTCAAAAATGCTCGCCGGAGACTCACGCACAACACATAAGAAATAAAAAAAAAATTTCCTCTTTTACCAAGCCCAGATATACCCCAAGTGCCGCCATAAACCTCAACAAAATTATTATTGGAGCAATTCTACTATCATTTCGTCCCCTTATAGTTTCCTGTTGATTGCAGAAAAATGTAACTAAAAAAAAAGCCAATATAGGTACATATGTTATTACATGTACAATTTATAACATTGGAGTATTGGACAGTATAAACCAGGGATGGGCTACTGAAAGTTATCAGGGGGCCTCCAATTTTTAGAAAATTAAAATTTAGCGGGCCAGAGTATAGAGAGCAAAAAAAGGTCTTTCAAAATATGCATTTTAATAAAAAAGGTTCGCGGGCCGTCAGTTGCCCACCCCTGGTATAAACTAACGATTTTCGCTGAGTTAAGATCCTTGAAATTTTGTTACGTGGTTACTCTCATAAGTTGTTATAATAATAGATAAAAAAAATGTTAAAGAAGATACATTTGCTTCGGCAAAAATTAATTCAACCTACTGTATTACAAGGGAAATAACTTTTATAGCAATAATATTATCATAAAATACACTTATTATAGTAATGGAGGCTGCCTTCGCTCAGAATCGTTTTTCGTATACCTAATTATAATTTTATATCGTCGAATTCAAATTTCACACATCCATCACAGTGACCCATATGACACTTAATGAACAGTTTAAAAAACGTATGTTCGTGTGCCGGAGGTTAGTTTTTTACTCGCAAGTCATCAGTCATTACTAGAGCGCGGATTTTTAAGCACTAAAAAGTATCGAAATATTCTATAATAGAATAATATAATTGGTATATGCAGTAAAAATCATGAAAATATGCATCAAATACCTATGCAAGAAGTTCTTTTTTATTTATTTAAAATTAACAAATTTTAATATTTTGAGAACAAAATATTTTTAATATTTCTATTTGACAAAATATTTATTTATACATTTTTTTTTTAATTTTCAGTTAAATGTCCAAGTACATTTCGGATCTCGTAAAAATATGTAAAAATATGAAATTGCATAGAAATCCGCGGTCTGCTCTCTAGTTATTATACTAATTACTCAGTCAAGTCAGTCATTATAGTCATTAGTCATTAGTCAATCACTTATTAGGTCTTAGGCAGACGTCGAAGAAATGTTAATTTGCCGCCGCAGCAGCACGACGCGACAGTAGCGATCTTAACGTCGACGTCTAGAATCACTTCTTGACTGAAGCGCTCTACAACGGCAACGTCCAATTTCTACGCGGTATTTTTATACAGGCAGTAAGCGATCTATTGTATTTATAATCAATGATATTATTTTCGAGTATAAATTTTAAATCACAGACACTTTTTCTACGGACCATTACAATATTATTTAGGTGGAATATTTTGTCCATCAGTGATTTGCTGCAATGCTTAGGAGTTTTACTACATGCCTAAGACTGCGTTGTGGCTTTTAAATTTATTTTTACATGGAATCGTATTTAGTGGTAGAATATTTTTCTTTCTGTATTGAAAGGAAAATACATAGCCATTAGCTACTATGTAGAGTTATTTTGGCGCGTATTCAATATCCAAAAGTACCTACCGGCTATACTCCCTGCATTCCACGGCTCTTGCAAGGCACATGTTAAAAGACGTGGCGACTTGGCGGCGTCGGTCGTTTATTGTCCATTGACTGTGGGTACGGTTGCTTCCACTTAAATAAAATGTAGCCAGAATATAATATTGTTGCGTCTTTTCTATTACAGACCCAAATACAATATTTTATAGTAGGTCTATGTCCAAACATAATTTTGATTATTATATGATTATTATATGTTTCCTGACCTGGCCAATACCCGCTGTGGCACTAAACCGTATTGTCGAGGTTAAAAATGGTTATTGTGTGCACCAGTATGAAAGCCATTATAAAATATAAGGGTAGATAAATATATAATAATAACATCGACTCTACAATATGGATAATACAAAAAGAGCAGGAAAGCAGGACAAAGAAGAAAAAATATCTGCTGATAAACTCACACACGACGTCGACCAGGTCATCTATTCTGCCAACTATCGTTTCTGCCAAAACAAAAAAGATTCGATTTTCATTTCCGCCAAATTCTATTTCTATCTATAAGACAAATTCAATTTTCATCAACTTAATTTTAATCTAAAAATTAAGTCAAACAATTTTCCGTGGTCAATCAGTACCGCCCCCTCGTGGTAGCTCCTATGTAACTCTAAATAGTTCTCAAACTATAATATTTAGACAGGTAGGTAGAACAATATTTAGTGGAGATGAAAATCGAACCTTTTTCGTTTTGGCAGAAACGAAAATCGAGTTTTTTTGGCGGAAAAGACTGACGCCACGTCGCAAGTACCCAAATCTAAAAGGGTACTCCGAGTATCATTGTGTATTGTACAATATACTATTTATCAAGTTCATTTTAAATTAAAAATATCACCAACTTATTCATTCACTTGTATAGTCGTATAGAATGGTTATCGATGAACTAACATAATATGTTCGTTGTACGGCACTACAGTAAAATGTACCAGATAGACTGTCAGATGTATTCTTTTGAAACGAGTCTTTATTACTAGGTACTCGTTTCATTAATAAAAACATTATATACTATTATAATTGGTAATCGGTAAAAAAGACCAAGGAAAAAAAGAACACGGGAAAAAAGAACAAGTAAAAAAGAACACTGAAAAAAAGAACAAAGGAAAATAAGAACACGGAAAAAAGAACAATTTTTAAAAATTTTAAACAGTGTCCCGCTAATCAATATTCTTTAAAAAAAAAATTTTAATATAATGCATAGACACTTAAGCTATATTTTTGGTATTATTTATTATTATTATTATTATTATTATTATTTATTATAAAAAAAATACGAAACATAAATTTTTGATTTAGAACGTTCATCGAACTCGGAGACACCTCGAGCATAAATCTCGACTGGATTTGTACAGGATGTCATAGCCATTAATTTCATTTTTGATACTGCTTTCATAACATTTACTTCGGATTGATTCGCAGGATGATAGTGTTCTGTTGTAGTGTTGTCACGGTAGGATCAGTTTTCAAAATACTAGTCCTTAGTATTCCAGCACAATTTGTCGTATTTTTGGTCGAACATTTCCATATAAAATAGTTTTTACCTTTGTGCTTTGTGATATAAGTATATCCTTCAAAAGCTACTTTTTCACCTCCTTTATTAGATTAAAAAATTTCCATTTCAAATGTATTTAAAAAATTGAAGTATAAAAATTTAATGAAAACACTTGAACACTTCAATGACTGTCGATAGACTAAAATATGTTCACTCAAATTATAGCTCTAAAGTATGAAAAGTCTACATGGGAAATTTCCAGTAATAAAATATTGTTTTATATTTTACCACTAGTTATATTTTATGATAAAGTATGAAAAGATCACCTATAATCAACTATAAGGGTACTAGAATTACTTAGGGCATTTCCAGTAATAAAAATGTATCTTACTCTATATTATTATACTAAGCTTTATTGTATTTACGTTTCGTATTTTTTTTTATAATAAATAATACCAAAAATATAGCATAAGTGTCTATGCATTATATTAAAATTTTTGTTTTAAAAAATATTGATTAGTGGGACACTGTTTAAAATTTCTAAAAGTTGGTCTTTTTTTCCTAGATTCATTATTATTATATTATGTTATTCATACCGTTTTTCTGTAGGGTTAGATTTACGTATATACATGACGGAAATGAGAGCCACAACTTATGTATGTACCTGAGAAATATCGGAAGTATCAAAGTCTTATTAACATGTAATATACGAAACAGTGGCGTAGTGAAAAACTTGGTGGACTTAAGGTGACAGAGATCTCTTCAACACAGAAATGCAATGTAAAAATATTGATTACCTATTAAGCGTCGAAACATACCTGGACATACTCTAGATCCTCAAACACTATTTGACATACTAAAATAAATGATTTAATTAGGTAAAAGATGGTAGAACGATATTGTAACGATTTACAGATTACTGACGCGTCATTTATGTCGCGCTCGATGAAATTGCTTAGGTAGACAGAACACAGGAACGTAGAGTACGATAATATAAATCATTCGCATAACTATAAACAGTCGAGTCCGAATAGTGTAATAGAGACAACAGTTATCTCTACATTTTTTAAATAACATAATTTATTTGATTTACAATAGGTATAATAACCTACCTTATAAATAAATCATAATAATTCAATCTTTTCAACTCGTACTCCACTACTCGTGTGGTCTTCAATATACTACCCATAAGAACGGGGATACTCAGGTGATAGTGCACTCACTGTACTGTATATATTATTACTTTTTAAATATTTAATAAACCTTTTATACGTTGCTATATCGTGTTCAATTGTGTTAGATTTATGAACACAGGTCATAAGTTTCTAGGACCTGTAAAATATAACTTAGAAAACTTTATTAGTATAAATTCAACAACCCGGTTGGCAAGATCGGTTCGTGTAGTGGGAATAGCTAACCAACTACTCCTTAACTGGATGGAATTAGGTATTAATATCGAGAGCCACTTAAAGTTTTAATAGACGAGGTAGGCGTGTTGCAATATTATGCAATAAAATGCAATAAATTATGAATATATTTTTAAAGCTGAGGAAGTGGGCCTGAAGTGTGTTCTGTTTGTGAAACGGGCGGCTCCGAATCAGTGGCGACAAAATGTTTGGATCCGTGACAAGGTCTAGGAAGCTTAGAGAAATTATATTTTATACAGCCAAAGTATCCGAATACTTGGAACTCGGCACAATTGAAAAAACGTATTTACAATCGTATTTTGTATTTCACCGCCCACTGTAGTTTATTATTATAATAGTGAACACAAAGAGCACAGGAAAATAAGCCGAAACACATGTGTGTGATCTTTACCGATTATTCAATAGAATACCTGAAGAGAAATCATCGGTAGTATTGGTTCTTCCTTTTTAAAGACAGAGACAACACATGCTGGTGTAGAATCCTCTTAAGATTAATGATATTCATGTGTCGTCCGTGTCGGTATTATTGTTGTTGTTATTATTATTATTATTATCAGGGCTCGTAAGTTCATGCACTAAAAAAGTATAAATAAGCATGCATTCATGCACTAAAAATTGGCAAAAATATGCACTAACCTTAAATTTTTAAATTATGCACTCAAAATATGCATTATGTAAAATATTTATGAGCAAAATTTTAAAATAATAAGAATATATCCATTAATTTTAAAAGTATTTTATTCCTTTTAATTTTTATATATTTAACAATCAAAATTAATAAAATTAATACTTGTGAAGTTCATATAATCATATGGATTTGTCATCTTTATTAATTTTAATTATGTAGTCATTTTTTGTCTAATTTTGTACACCATTATCCTGCACCTGCAATGAAAATATTTGGAATGAAATATTAGTTATTTGACATTTTCACGACTCGTAGAGTTAAGCAACTCATCGGCGACTGGCGTGTGCAAGAAAACTATACTGTACCAGTGTACAAAATTGTAGATGTGGATTGGTAAGAAACATTGTATAGGTGTACATGCTTGTACAGGTATCGTTTCGACGAGGGACTATACACGGCGGAGGATGGTAGTGGTAGCTATAAAATTGTTTCCGCGGTACTAAGTAAAATGCATAAAATCTAAATACGGAAATACTAGAAAAGTAAGTAGTCACACGAAAATAAAAATAAATCAAAACCCTATCATTCAGTAAACGGGACAGTAAATAAGAAACAAGAAACATTTCAAATATTTTTCTAAACAATTTTTTTATGAAATAATATGCACTATAAACTCTAAAAAAACGATTATATGCCAAATATGCCTTTACACCCAGAACATGCAAAAACATGCACTATTAAACTTCATATTATTATTACTATTGTTATGAAACGGATTTGTATCTCAGTTAGCATATTTTTCTGTGTAGCAAAAAAAAACATGCAAATGCATGAGCTTACGAGCCCTGATTATTATTATACACTCTTATAATGGTTCTCGTACACCCATGAGTAGTATGATTTAGGCGGTTCTGTATCCCCCGCAAATCCAGGAGATCCAGGTACCCCGCCCTCCCTATCGTGCGCGTACCATGCCTATCGCGGCCATGCCCCTCCATGCCGTGCCCGGCCTT